>NC_056733.1:1217328071-1217438071 GCF_019279795.1 Protopterus annectens | reverse complement strand
GATTAGGGCACTTTTAAGCAGTTGTAAGCGGGTGTGAAATGGACAGTTATGTATGGTGGGAAATTCTTTTTGGGAACAGATTGCCCTTTTGTTTTTAAGGTGAGAGTGGGATGCTGGGGAAGGATAGTAGGTATATTTGGGGAGGTAAGGTGGGTCAGAAGACAGACAAGACAGCATACAGGGGTGGTGTATGACACATGTGGGGGGGTAAACACCTTGGATGGGGAGAGGTGTTTGAAAATCAGAAGTCCATGAGCCCCCAAATGGAAACAGCGGGACTGATGTCCCCACCCATGGACAGTCACCACTACACCTTCATGGCCCTGAAGGTGGCTGTGCTGGGGGCTGAGCAGGAGGGGCAGGGCTGACCCTCTAATTGTGCCATGCGGCCCTCAAGCTGGCATAGCAGATCTCCCAATTCTCTGCGGAGCTCCCTACTCACCAGACCCTGGACCTGACTTCAAGTGACAAGAGCCTGTCTGCGCCCGTTCCCAGAGGGGGAAGAGACCCATTCCCCTGCAGCAGTTCCACCTGAAGGTGGTGCAGGACCAGCAGATGAGGAGGTCCTCGGGTGGGTCCCAGACATACTGGGGCCCGGTGCTATGGCCAGATGAGGTGGGAGAGGTTGGTCCGCTGGGAATGGCCTTCCCAAACATGCTATGGTGTTGCAGTTTTAGAAGATATGTAGGTTAGTAACAGTCAACACAATCCAGGATTAGTTATAACAGCATGCATAGATATTCCCATTAACCCAAAACACCAGATTTGGAACAGTTGCATAACAAACAGAACACATGCATATATGGAACAATAGTGGCCATTACAACAGCATGCAGGTTACATTGATAGCAACAGGCCACCAATGATAGTGTTTCAACATGGAACATGAAGAGAATGCATTTCTATATTTGTTGAACAATAGGATATATTTCCCAACAGTAGGTTTGGTGTAAACATACCCATTGATTTATGTGTTTAAATTATTGTTGCAGATATGGTGGTGGTGGTGGTGGTGGGGGGAGATGTCAATTAACAACTCATATCCTTGCAGTATGAGGTCCTCTGACCTTTTTTCCTGTTTATGTCTTCCAGGTACAATGTCCCGGCAAAGGCTTCCTGCATATACACCCCAGGAAAATGATGTCATTATAAACTTCATCATACTACATCACAGAACCCTATTTGGCCACAGGGCCCATGATCTGCAGGAGAGGACTGCCCTGTGGAACGAGCTCATCCACAGGGTAAATGATGTTGGCCTGCATAACCGCATTTATGAGCAGGTGTGGCATTGGTGCACTGATCTGATCTGCCACGCTCATCAGTGTGCTGCTGCTGCAGTTAGGAGGGACCATCTAGTCACAGGTGGGGGTCATGCCATCCAGCCCATACTTACACATGCTGAGGAGCTCCTCACCAGCCTTGGGGCACCTGCCCACCAGCCAAGCCAGGAACTTGAAGATAGCATTCTGGAAGTGGGTGCCACCCACACAATGGATGAGGTGCATGCAGGTAAGGCCCCAAGGCATATTAGTAGACCACTGTTGCTTATCCATCTTCATCTGTAAAGTATCTACATGCATATGTCAGATAACATAGTCTGTTGCTGCAGTGTAGTAATGAACAGATGTGCATAATCTCTAGTATTGTGGGTTTGTACTGTTGATGTACTGAAATGCTGCTCCCATCCTGTACCAATGCCACAGGTGTGGCTACTGACATTACATCTCTCACACACCTATGTAGGTCCCTCTGATATGCAGCTGGGGCCGCAGCCTGTAGCTGGTGAGTATAGAGTTGTTTTGTTCAGGTTTGCCAATACACCGGCCATGTTATGGCCATGGTATTTGCCATGCACACATTTAGCACACCTACCCATAATGCACACTGTACATGTTCACTTATTGTTGCTGTTAACTGCACTGCATCACAGTGGTCACCATGGTGGCATATCTGGAGGGTATGTAAGAGTCCTTCAATATACCTAACAACCTGTCAGTGCAAGATGTGTGGACAGAGATGAACACAATGGTGGGACAAATGGCCTACATTAGGGACATTTCTGAAACATTACTCTTATACAGTGGCTACAACAGTGTGTACACCACTATTCCAATGGCAACTGTTCCTGATCTAAACAATGGAAAATCACAATACCACATTCCACACCTTTTACAACCTGTAATGTGATCCTAACATGAACAATGAATGTGTAATATGGAATCCTATGTTAGGACAACAAATATGGGGAATACATACCTTAACAAACACTGGAAGCATATGTGTGCACACACTCCAAATAACATATTGTGGAAGCAGCTTTTGAGGTACTGACAGCATTCACTCTTCTTGAGTACACACCTTCCATCAAGTACAAGGCCTCAATGACACACCAACTAACGGTCTGCTGTCCAAGAAGTATGTCCATGACATTTGCCCACTCACGTGCAACAGAGGCAGCTGTGGCTTGCACACATCTTACAAACCATGGAATGGATCCCATATCTGAAAGGTAGCACTGAGGAGTGGGAGAAGTAGCCTTACCTCAACATTGCATATACCATGGCAAACAGTGCAGACAGTCATGTATGTGTGTATAACATATGGGACAACATTAATGTAGAAAGTAAACAGATGCCCATCCAAGACAGATGACAACACATATTGCAAAATGGTCATGGAGGCTGCCCTGAAACATGCAGCAACACTGAGGGACTTGCAGAAATGTCTAGCAAGTACCGCCTGTGCAGTACCTGTGTTGACAATCACCTGGAATCTGTATAAGTGTGGCCTATGGGTTAGAGTAATCAGATGGAAGAGTTGTTCCACAGGAAACATCATCCAGGGCTCTTTACATGTAGCATATGCATAACATCAAGTTTCCCAAAGGCATGTGTTGCAATGTGTAATGGTGTGCTGAGACCAAGGCTGAAACCTACAGACAGTATTAATAAAGATACATGTGGTGCACAAGCAACACCTCACTCCACCTCAGGCCCACTATCCCCATTTTTACCTTGCTGGTGCCAGTGCACACCTTTAGCTTTGCTGTTCATTAGCAAGAACTAGGCCGGTAGACATGGCGTTCTGAATTTGGAACACTGCAAAATGACACTTGTGTGGCCCATAGTTGTCAAGTATCTGCAATAAGGCTGAGGATGGGGAGGGGTGTCATCCTGAAACAAACAGTGAAGTGAAGCATACATCCAAAGCTCACTAAGAATGGCTGTATCTGAACACAGTCAAGGTCATGAATTGTGCCAGACATAACCCAGACTCTACAGCAATAATGAAGGTACCGTGTGACCTCCAAGGGCTGTGCACATGAGCTGACCTTGCAATCCGGCAGAGTTGGGGGACATTTGTAGGGTGGAGTGACCAAATAATGGCAAGTGAAGATGGGCCATGCGAGTATACCTCTTCTAGGAATAGTGACTGCTGTAGTTCACTTAACAGATTCTGCAACAAACCATTGTGTTAAGGGTTTGCACACCTATGCAACCCACATATTGTATGCATCTCAATCAACATCTGCACGACTAACACATTTGTTTGATACTGCATTTGATTGCACAGGTCATATGTCACATATCAGGTGTGTATAATGTTAACATATGCAGTGCTGTGGCCCCACTGCATATCATGGAAGAGGCTGGCATATCAACAATGGTGTGTACACTCTTTATATCCAGAGTAAGTTTTGAAGGTTGTCAGTGTAATTGGATTTTATTGCTCATACATGCACTGCTGATGATGAGATCTGCATATCAGAGGTCAGGCATTAACTATTGACATCAGTCCTCATATCATCCCAGGTATGTGTCAGACAAAAATATATGGGCTGTGAGCAGCAGAGCAGATATAACTGCCACACATATACACATTCAACAAAGGTGTGTACTCTCATGAGGTATGGTGCACAGTACATGCCAGTGTGCTATACAGGTGCACAGCAATACTGTGTACATGGGTGCAGTGTGTTCCAGGGGAAGGAGCATCATCTACTAACACAACTCATGCATCACAGAGATGTATAATGTTGATAACAAGGATTGAGTATAGCTGCAGTGCATGCTGTTGAGTGGCATATGTCATGCATGTTGACTGTTGGGTAATGAGAGGTCTGTGTAATATGTTTGTGCCACCTCACCTGTAAGTGTGTATGTGTGTGTGTGTGTGTGTGTGTGTGTGTGTGTGTGTGTGTGTGTGTATGTGTGAGTGTGTGTAGAGGTAAGCAATAACATACAGGTTTTAAATTACATTTTTTGTTTTCTCCTCACAGGTGGCAAGGTGGGTCATGGTCCCTTCTGCAGGCAAACTGATGTTAGTGTCCATAGAGACTCTGACAATGATGATAGGCATGGTGAGGCACAGGCAGTGTTGTCAGGGGCTGAAACTGTGCCATCGGTTGACATCCCACTTTTATCCATCCCATCCCCGGACACAGTCACAATGCCTATACATACCCCATCACCAGTGGCCATAGATGAGGGAAAGTTGGGGGTGGTGGCATGGGACAGGACAGTGTGGGGACTATGGCAAGTGTGTTTGTACACAGCAGCCATAGCTGGATGACTGGCGAGGTACCACACAGGCAGATGCACACTGGTGCTCATAGGAGGGTGGCTGGCCATCATGCCCCTGCCAGAAGTGCCACAGCAGGTGTCACCAGACACATGTTTCGGGCCGTCATGGAAGCACAGGCACATATGGAATGTTAGACCAGACAGAGACTGAGGCTCCAGAGGGCTACTCATTCTGCTGTACTTGACAACTTCTGTGATCTTGCAGGTGCCCACCGTTATTTTGCAGAGATCCTGGATAGACAGTTGGGTGAGATGGTGGGAATCCTCGACCATGTGGTGTCTGTGTTAGAGCATATGGTGGGAGTAGGGCATCAGCCACATGGACGTAGGTCAGCAACACCAACAGATGGAGGTCTACATGGATGTGCAACAAGTCAAAGCCGCTCCCGTAGTGGCAGTACCAGTACCAGCACCAGCACAGCAGGGGGAGTGCAGTCCACACCACAATGCAGCAGGTCACATGCATGTGGTCCTGGCTGGTCCCAACAGGGATGCAGATCCAGTGGACATTTGTCATCATCAGGGGAGAGTAACATATTTGGGCTTCTACCTGGTAGTGCCCATGGAACCCTGGCAGGCACATTTCCCATATCCATCCTGTACACCTTGTTATGTACATTCTGTAGCTGTCCAACAAACCCCTGTATAGGGCAGTCACATTGCAAAACTGTGTGCATACATACACACACACATATCACCAACACAGCTAGGGCACCTCCATACCTACACACACCACATCTGCACAACCCAATTGATAAAGAACCCCCTAACACACACACATGATGTCAACCAAATGGTTCAGCCTAGGTCTCTGGCAAACCCACAACACACCCTGTGCATATGATGATACCTGTGCCACATCCCTGTCATCCATACCATTGATGTAGGGACATGCTAATATGGTTCTGATGCACAGGGTGAATGTACTAAGGTTTTAGCAATGTAATTCTGTTTAACATGTTTTCAGCTGGAATGTTTAATGCTTACATGTCAAGGTGTGTAGCTGTCCAGCCATGATGCATTATAGCTGTTATTAACACTGACTGATAGTGGTCTCCATAATGTATTCAGTTTGTGTTTTAGGTGTCTATGTGTCAGCAGGATGTCGGTCTGTTGTCCTTTTCTGCAAGGGGTATGGCACTGTGGTGACACATTGACTGTGTCATATCCTGGGTACAGCTGAACACAAATAACAGCTCTGTACAACAGTTACTGCATGTGCCACATGGCTGATAGGTCTGAGGGGTGTATACAGATGAGTGCATGGTGGCTGATGTCAGCAGCTCTTCTACAGTGGACAATGGTAAGTGTACTGGGTGGCACACACCAAATGTTTGTGAATAACACACACACACACACACACACACACACACACACACACACACACACACACACACACACACACAGAGGCTTTGGTGTTGATGCAATACACAGAGAATACTGTACACATGGATGTACTTAATTTTGCAGTGAACTCATTTTGGCCTATGTAATTCCACCAAGACAAAATAGGCAAAACATCACATCAGTAAATAATCAGTCTGACAGTTTAATGTCATTGACGATGGTACTGGCAGGGTATATGTCCTCTTCTCCAATGTAGTGCAATCCTGGAGTTGGTAAACATAGGTGTGCTGGTGTGGGTAGCACAGCCCCCACTTTGGAGGGTGTGGGGTGGCACAGAACCACACATAGTGTGATTAACAACTACTTAACCTGTTAACATAAACTGTACAGTATAACAGCAGACTAAGCGGCAGGATACACAGAACAATAACCCCAATGAGGTTTGCTGTGCCCACAACAATCACACCCAATTATATATACCAACTCCACTATCGCTGTACAGCTGTACAGTGGGGAAGAGGGCATTTACACATCTACTACTAGGTTTGATGGAATGAATTTCCACAAGATGATTCCTTTGAAATGTTAGCTTTTCCCAGTTAGTTCTCAGGCACATGATCTCCTGGGACATGCATTTTCTGCAAACTGAAGTAGATCCCTTCACATACACACACATATTTGGCAACACTGAGAGTAGAGCCCTTACCTAGGTACTTATTGCTACTAAAGTGTTTGGCCTTAATTGCACACACCACAGAGCTTTTAGGATGAGGTGTGTCCTGAGTTTCTTGTTAAGTGAAGAACATCACAAGGCCTTGTACAGTATGGTAATGGAGAATGTACTTGGTGTTAATGAACAATACATAGTATGACATACTATCATATACACATTGACAAACACATAACAGTCATAGACACATCTGACAGACCTGGGTTTAGCAGTGCTAACTACTTTGTCAGTGAGTCCATTTTGTTACAGTGAATTTGTACACAGCATATGCATCATTGGGCTGGATAGTGTAATCAGGTACCTGTATGGTTGATGGTGACAGCGGTCCTCATACAGTGTACCTTGGGACATGTACTGGGGTACCATTGTGTAAAGACAGTATACCTAGCACCCACACCCCACATTGGATATTGTACTCACTGAAACCTATGATAATGCTTGGACATACCCACAATCACACATTGATCAGGACTGAAATACGACCCCATGTCTATCTAATCAGTGCTACTACAGGGATATGCATTTATTGCACATGCTACAGGGCTAGTAGGGTGAGGGTTTGTCATGGTTCTTCTAATGTCAGCAACATCACTATCCCTTATAATGTATGGCAAGGTTTATTGTATTTGGAGAATGTGGCCTCAAAATGCTGTCTCCTACAAATATACACACTCACACACATACATACACTTGGCAGGACTCAGAGGGTGACCCACACCTATCTACCCATTTGTAGAACAGTGTTATGCTGGTACTGCAAGCTCCAGATAGCCCATAGGTGAACAGTGTAACAAGGTACATTTAACGTCAATTACAGCAGCAGCCATTTCTAAGTATGGCAATGGGGGTGTAGTGAGTGAGAAAGCCCTCATGGTATTGTCAACTACAAGTTTACAAACACACATACACTATTATTCTCAGTAATGCACATTGACACATTTGTCAGTACTGGGGTCCATAGATGCAGGTGTTCCTAGGTGTGTACCAGGTTAATGTCTATGGAGAGATGAGAAGAGTAGGGCATGTGGGTACACTGGTATCATGCCACTTGACATTTGTCAGCAGGCCATCTATCCACTGATGCCACTTGAGTGATCCCCAGGGTGACAGTTAAATTCAACATGCAATCATCTGGTTTTCTCTTGGAGAAGGCCAGTGAGGTGCTAAATTGACATGTATGAAACATATATTACATAACATGTCCAGTGTCTGGGTTAGAGACCTATACCCAAGCATGTTCTGTTGACTCTGGTAGTCTGATTGAGGTATCCATGGCATGTGGTGTATACAGGGTGGGGTTTCCTAGATGTGACATTCATAACACAGCTGGGGAGACATGTCATTGTCAGTCAATCATAGACTGCCTGTAAGCAGCCAAGATGGATACCTGACATCTGCACATCTGTACAGAGGACAGACAGAAATCAGCTAGCCAACAGGTTATGCATTAGGATGAATGTTTTGACAGATAGACATCTGACACTGATAGGTATGCCATTACTACATCATAGCGGCCCTCAACGACATGTCCTAAACACATAGTAGTCTACAGTTAATATCCACATAGCAGATCAATATCCAGTAGCAGATAATAATATACAGCTCACACACCAAGAACATGACAGTCAGTACTCAGAGTCCAGCTTTACATGCAGGGGTGTATGGTTTCAGTACTACAATCTGCAATCTACTCTTACTTGGAAAAGCACTGTTAAAAGTAGTAACGTAATGATACAATACATGCAAGTGTGACTGCATATAACTTGGGATACTACCCATGTATGAAACAAATACAAAGAGAAAAGATTGTGGTACTAGCCATGTATACTCAGGTATCCCATACAGTATACACACACCCCTTGCTACTGTAATGATAGCACATAGAAGCATGGTATGTACATGGAATTAAATATACTTATTAAAGATGTCATTACCCTGCTATTTTATCAGACTGGAATGTGATCACTGGTTACCAGGGCTGAGCTATACTTAGCAGGTATAAGCATTGCTTAAATGTAAATGCTAAGCAGATTTGCACAGTGGTAAGCGAAGCCTAGATGGTGTAAACACCTTTTCGTTTAACCGTATGTTAGCACCACTTAGCTTCACTCAAACCCACGCAAACCCACTTAAAGCTGCTCAAAACTGCCTTAACCACTCTGTATGCAACAGTCCTTGTTCTGCCTAACAGAAAATAAACCAGCCGTTGAACCCAGGACCCTGTACACTATAGTCACAGCAGTTAACCACTAAGCCATCAGAGCTGTGATGATGTCTGTTGTTTTTTCAAATATATCATTCAGTACACATAGTGAATAGCAGTGAACAACTGCCTTTACTACTACAATAGTTTAGTACTTGTAAGTGAAAATAGTGTTGAACCAGTCATGTTTTTATATCTAAATATACACATATCAGAAAAATATGGTGGGATACATCTGGGAAGGTATATACAATGCTCATGTTTACACATAAGGATATATATATATATACACACACACACACACACACATATGTAGATATATGCATACATGTACATATACACACACACACATATATATTATTTATATATATATATATATATATATATATATATATAAATATATATATATAAATATATATATATATATATATATATATATATATATATATATATATATATATATATATATATATATATATATATATATATATACATATATATGTATATATATATATATATATATATATATTTATAGATATGTATATATTTATAGATATGTATATATATATATATATATATATATATATATATATATATATATATATATATAAAACATATGCTCATAACATGTAGTGGAGTCATACCTCAGCACCAATATTTACAACCCCTTAGTGCATGGGAATGTAATGTAACTATTGCAGGTATAAATGTAGAATGTTGCTACAGTAACAGGGTTTGTGTCAACAGACATGTTGTGTAGGAAGTCGCTTCTGATACTGACATGTACGCCATCAGTTACTGACAGATATCATGAGATCATCATAGTGAAGTACCACACAAATCACAGTAATGATCCTGTGTAATACAGCAGAGATATGACCAATAAACGTGGACAGTCTGACACAATCTGGTCAGTCCAGAGGTATACACAGAACTCCTTAGTGCGAGACGTGTGGACCAAGCTTGACAAAATGGATGTTTACAGCCATGAAAATGGGGATATCACACAAATACTGGAAGAGATAAGCTCACATATTTGATGCACTCACACCCTCCTGTCTGTCCTAACACATATTAACTGGAGGAGCAGAGGTCCCAAGCCCACATACTTCCCACTAGTTAGTGACATACATCTTCACAGCATCCCACTGATGTTTCAGAAAAACAACATTTATGGTGGCCAGGCAACATTACACCTGACAAATAACTGGACATAACATCACACTAGGTAAATACACTGAGCTGCTAGGCATGTCACAAAGCACTGTGTAAACTACAGGCAGACTGCCACAACACTGACCCAAGTTTCTTATGGGAGAATACACCTGTACTTGCAAATACAGCAGGCACTACTGGCATGTAACAGCACAGAGTAACAGATACCAGTGTGAAAGTGCATACCCACAACCAATCTCAACACAGTCACAGTATGGTAAGCCTAATTAATAGTACACTATATGGACTGTGTGAACAAAACCATCCTCATATTTGCCACTCACACACTAACCCTGCATAAACTGGCCCAATACACAGTGTAGTCTGATGCCTGACTGTGGTATGGGACTTGTCTCAGTCTGGCCCTACAAACATATACACTGATAAGGTACTGGAAACTGGAGCAGCATGCAACGTCAGACAGAACAGGACCAAGAACACTGACATCTACCACAGTCTGTACACAGGCCAAGTAACATATTCACAATACACTGCTACACAATACTGACACTCTGTCAACAATCACCATAAGTGCATAGACCTCACTACTGTACAAACTGCAACAGAATGTCCAGGTTTTGTCCTCAAATATAAGGCCTACTATAACATGTCTAGCAGTCTGATATATCACTGGCTTGTTATCAGGTATAATGTCAGTAAATAATGATATACTATACATATGCGCCTCTTACTGCATGACATATGGACAAAGGGTGACAGACTTGGGGGACAGAGGCACAAACACAGGGCCAATATTGACAAATTGCTGTGATAAACTGAGAAATTTCCTGATGTAACAGGGTTTGTTGTGACATATCTCTTTTGAGGAATATGAAGTCTGTAACTCACATGGATGTCACCATGTACTAATTGCAATCATCAGAGTATGCTAACACATTTCTAAAGATAGGAAATGTGTGAGTAACACACCACATGTAAGACTCCAAACTCTGCCAGTCTGCAGATAGCCCTGCAGGTGAGAGTTTCCTTAACCACATAACACTGTCATACCAGATGTTAAATCATGTAGAACAGCCATATCCACATGAATGCTCTTAAACCAACATTACTTCAAATATAGAACAGCAATACTTACATTCTGTCCCCATGTCTGGAACATCCCCCTCCTGTTTTTTGGCCTGTCTCCACAGTGTATGTTGTAAGAGGTATTTCCAACTACCCTCTGTGATGCTGTTTGTCAGAACCTACATGAAGTCCTGCTCACAGTGAAGGAAAAGGGTCAGCACCCACATGAAGTGCTTAGTTATAGGAGTGTGTTTCCATGCAATTGGCTATAAGAATGATACCACAGCTGTTCCACATGCAGTTAGCAAGTGGGGGACTGCAATTCATGCACAGGCCAGCAGCTGATCATGAGCATTACTTACAAAACTCAAGCTGCTGCCTATGCAAAACTGATGTACTTTTCCACATCCACCAGAGAGGAAGAGGGAGAGAGAGAAAGAGAGAGAGAGAGAGAGAGACAGAGACAGAGACAGAGACAAAGTAAGAAAGGAAGGGAGTAAGAAAGTAAGAGCCAAGCGTGTTTGTGTATGATCCATGGGAGGAGAGTGGTATCTGGGTATTATAATGGTTGCCTATATTGTTTACTAATCCATATTGTCACTTAGTAATTGCACATGGCTGTACACATTTATGGCTGAGGATTGTCTACAACAACCTCTACAGTGTTTGAAAACTGTTGGCCTTGTAATGTGGACATTGGGACATATAGGTCCTCAATATAATGATGTAGCAAAACCCACACTGCAGTGGATCCTGTCATTACACAATCACCCCAACACTCACACATGATACTGATGGCACACACACACTTACTAGTGCTGAGTTTCAAACCCCTACTTGACTATATATTGCTATTATAGTGTTATGCAGTTATTGCATGCGCCGTGAAGCTTACATGTTGGAGAGCTGTCCAAAGGTATCCAAAGGTATCTTTGAAGATGAGTGACATCAGCAACAGTGCTAAAAGAGGGCTAAGGGAAGTGTAGTAAGTGTGAATGTCCACAGAATCAGGTGTCAAGGAAGACACACACATTATCACAGTTGGCAGGATCAAGAGTAGAACTCCTACTACAGTATTATGCAGTTATCACAAGCGCCACAGAGCTTATAGGGCTGAAATATTGCCAAAGGGTTATTTTAAGGTGAATAACATCAGCAGACATGCTAAAGTAGGCCAATGGGAGGTGTAGTGAGTCTGAATGGCTTCAAAATCATTCATCTCCACACACACACACACACACACACACACACACACACACACACACTTGCCAGTACTGAGATGCATAGGTTCATTGCTTCACAGGTGTGTAGTAGATGAATAGGCCTGGAGGCTGTACAAGGCTATGCAAAGGGAATACCTTGGGATCAGACCATATGACAATAGTCAATGTGGCTCAGGGGTGTAGTCCCTGGAGTGGTCTTCAGGGGTGGGTATTGTATTCACCATCCAATCATCTGGGTTACTATTGTGGGTGGCCACTGATGTGCACTGCTTCCCAAGTATTTGATCTAAATTCTAAAATATGGACAGTGTCCAAAACCTGTCCCACATGCATGTTCTTTGACATGTGGAAGTGTACTTGAGGTCTCTGGGGCATGTTGTGTGCACAGATTGTTATATTCTGATGTAGCATTCCTGACCTCATTTGGTGAGACATGGCTATGTAACTGAGGTTGTGCTTGCACCTACATTGACAGCATGATACAGGTATTCAGTGGAGTTAGTAGCATCTGTCCATACAGCGCATGTATATAAGGCATAGTATTCCCTTTGTGGGTTACATTTGCAGACAAACAGTTGTTGCAGGTGTCCAGTGGGAACATAGCAAAAGGGCCACTGTAACCATTTATTTGCCTACTTTGGAGATGGAACAGGGTGGCATGTCCTTTTACTTGCTGGATAACACACACTCAGTCAGGAGATGTAACACATCAAAGTACTTTCTGATGTCAGTGGCACTGTTGTGGTCAACAGGCTTGTAGTCCACTGCAATCACACAGTGATTACTATCTGTGAGGCAATATGCAGGGAACTACCAATATAGTGGTTGTTGCCTAGCCAAGTGTGTCTGTGTATGAAACGTGGGTGGAGAGTGTTCTCTGAGTAATAGAAAGGTTGCCTATATTGTTCACCAATTCATAATGTCACATGCACATGTAGGGCTATGTATTGTCTACACCAGCCTCTCCGGTGTTTGACCTCTGTTGTCCTTATAAGGTGGAGATTGTGACATATACTAGGCCCTCAACATAATAATTTAGCAAAACCTGCCCCACAATGGATCCTGTTATTACACAATCACCGCAACCTCCACACAGGATACTGATGACAGACACACACTTGCCAGTACTGAGATTCAAACCTCTAACTAGCTATGTATTGCTATTATAGTGTACCACATTTATTGCATGCACCACAGAGCTTATAGGATGGATGTTGTCCCAAGGTACTTCTAAGGTGAGGACATTACCAGTCCTTGTAAATACTGGCATTGAGTGATGTAGTGGGTGAGAGATCCCAAAAATAATTTTACCCTGCACACACATTTACATTTGCCAGGGGTGAGGTTCAAACCTCTATCTAACAATCTTTACAGACCATTATAGTTACACATTTATCACATGCACCTCTGAAATGACATGGTTTAGGGTTGGCAACAGGTACTTCTTAGGTAGATGATATCTGCAGAGCTGCTAAAGTCAGGCTCTGAGATGTGTACTGGGTGTAAATGGGGCCAAAATCTTTGAGGTGCAAACATGCATATGTGCACACAAAAACACTTGCCACCGATGAGATTCAAACCCATACCTATGTAGTTACTGCTACTACATTGTTCCACATTTATGGCATGTGCCATAGAGCTTACATGTTGGAAAGGTCTCCACAGGTATCTTTGAAGGTGACTAACATCAGCAGCAGTGCTAAAGGAGGGGGAAGGGGAGAGTAGTAAGTGTGAATGTCCATAAAATCAGGTATCATCAAAGAAACACACACTCTCTCACACAAACACACACAGTTTCACAATTGCCATGTCTGGGATTAGAACTCCTACCTAACTAGTATGCTACACTATAGTATTAGGCAGTTATCGCAAGTACCACAGAGATTATGGGGCGGAGCTGGCACTTGTCCAAAGGGATATTTCAAGGTGACTGACATCATCAGGCTTGCTAAAGTAGGGCAATGGGAGGTGTAGTGACTGTGAATGGCCTCATAAACATTCATCTCCACAAACACAAACACACACACACACACACACACACACACACACACACACACACACACACACACACACACACACACACACACACACACACACACTTGCCATGTTTGGGATTAGAACTCCTACCTATTTTTCTACACTACAGTTTTACACACATATCACAAGCACTACACAGCTTATAGGGATGAGATTTGGCTAGAGGATTATTTCAAGGTGACTGACATCAGCAGGAGTGCTAACATGGGCAATGGATGTGCAGTGTGTGTGAATGGGCCATAAACCATTCCTCTGGAAACACACACACAGCACTCAGTCACACACAACTTTACATTTGACAGGACTGAGTATACAAATGCTAGATGAATACTGATTTGTACTATCGTGTTACATAGTTATCACAAGCACCACAGATGCTATAGGGCTGAGGGCTACCAAAATTAATGTCTACAGTGATTGACATCAGCACATCATGTGATATTGGCCAATTGGATATGTGGTGGGTGGGACGGGCCTCATGATAGAAATCTCTCTGTCACTGTCTGTCTCTCTCTTCCCCACATCTCTGTGTGTGTATGTTTGACATATTATAGTGTGTTGGCCTTCGATATGTGTCAGTATTCCTATCCAATGTTTGTGCAAAGCATGAATGGTGTACAATGTGGTGTGTGTGCACAGACATCTGCGACTGACAGATATGTATAGTCCACTGTGTTGTCAGACATGGGCTTCATTTCTTTAAGTGTAGGAGCATGACCAGTATGACCTTCTGTATTGAGTGTGTGAATCCATTCCAGGTAGGTTTACTACAGTCCAGGGTTTGATGTTCTACACCTACAGCTAGCAACCTGTTTCTGCAGGATATCTGTAGATAGGTTGACAATATGGAGTCACAATGGGTGACAGATAGTGGGATACTGTAACTATTGTGTCTGTGGTGCTTGTGTTACATGGTTGGTGTTAGCAGAGATATTCAGACATATGTACTGTTTTACACTGTGATGTATTATGTCATCAACTACTGACAGATATACTTATTTGCTCACAGTTATTTCCTGGGAAATACAAGATGAATGAAGCTGTGTCCAGGATTGTGGTCTGCAGCCTACATTTTATTGCACATTCATGCCATTCTGGAGGGGTAGCTGCAGACACTTGCTGATGGATCTGTTTAAATAGTCCAGCACCTTGGTACTGTGGTGGCTGAGGATCCCCTGCTTTTACATATATCGACTTAACAGAATGGCCATATCCTGCTGTGGCCATACTTCTCAGTTGTACAGATTCATTCAGGTTACCCAGAGGCAGGGTTCATATATCTGGTCAGTTCCCCTTCACACTGTGGTTTACAAGCAGGTTTGTGGCCACCCATTACTGGGTTTGCAGGCAGGGGTAGTATGGGGACACATCAGAGTTTCAGACTTCACACACTCCATGACGTCCCTGCTTCTACACCTCCCACTCTGTTATTCTATCCAATTCCTACCATTATGCGAGTGATATCTGAGAAGTATCCCTATAGTTGTCCCTTCATCCCAGCAGTATTTAGGGGTTGGTCCACAGTCCATGCAGTAGGACATGGTGGGCATGCTACTGGGATTTGTCAACATGGCCTTTCATTTGTGGACTGTGTTATGTTGTTAGTTGGGACCCCATGAGATAACATACATTGGCAGTATGGGTGAGGCACAGGCCTTTGACAGAGACTGTAGGGCATTTGGTAGTGATGCAGGCCATCTGTAGCAGACCAGTGCATTCCCAGGCTGCGAGCCACTGGATTTCCCTGGGGTGACAGGGTAAGTGTGCGAGGTGTTAATGGCAATAGTTCCTGTCCATATTAATACATTGGTCTGGATGCTAGCAGGGTGCTGCTTACAGCTAGGGACACACTTGCATGGGACACCTCTTCAGCATGCTGCATTCTGAGGGTATTCCCATACAGAAGTGGGGGTCATACTGTACTCATTCCCAAAAGCAGGGATATGACCTGTGATAAACCTGTGGCTGATGGTGGGGTGAGCTGAGTGCATGTGTGATATGGAAGCTTCTTCAAGTGGACTCACAGATATACCTGGGACATTCCCTTTATGCTGCCTTGTGCAGGGACATAGGCAGTCTCTCATTACTTCATAACTGTGCCTTTTGTGGTCTGCCAGTGATTGGCCAGACTACATCAGTATTCCATACTACACAGACAACTAATGTGCTGCTAACCTGTATGTACAATTCCAAAGGTGTGTGCAGTTGTCAGTAACATTTTATGTACTCTGTCTAGGGTACTTCCACCTGTATACTGTGTGTATGTCTGGGCCCACATTCATGGCATGTCCATCTTTCAGACGGTGACAGATACTGACATCTGCACAGTGAATATGGATGACTGCCAACATAGGTATTGCTGAGATGCATTGTGATTGGCACTGCAGTTGTCAGAACATGGTCCTGTCATCAACAGTACTGGCTATAGGCCACCGAGATACAACCCACCATGCCTACATGCTGACCACTTCCAGACAATATTGAACACACAACAACCTAACACACAGACACCTGCATATTGCACACATGCAACAATCTATCTTGTAAATTGGGCCAGCTCAGGTAATCTATTCTCCACTGTTATTAAACCCACATGTACATGTTACTGCATTTCTACATAGGATTGTGGGGGGGGGCACACCTGACAACTGTAAACATTTGCTATGACTGCACTGGTAATTTGTTGGCTTCCATTTCATTTTGTATTCTGACCTATCATGCAGACTAGAGACATATCAATAGAGTACAGATCTTAGGTTTTATTGATCTATATTTCAGTTTCAGACTTCTTACCCTTCAGAACTAACATACAACTGCCAGACCTGTTGTAGTCTGTCTGTGTAGGTCTGGAGGGGGGCTGTTCACAATTGCCATCAGTTGCAGGCCTTAGCACAATCTTTCTTTATGGTCATCTACACTTGGCCTGCTGGCTGAGGCTGGTGTTGGGTATGTGAGCCTCATTGACATGCATATGTGTGTCCTATGGACACACATTTGTGCCACCACATGTACTGCAGTGGGATTTGTCACATTGTCTAATACTGCCTACTTTGTTGACATCAGTATTTATTATGGATTTCATCCTGCCCATATAGATGTCCACTATCTGCTGCCATCCCATTCAGCCACCAGACTCCCTTGCATGCTCACATCCATACCATAGATACAACTATCAGAACATACTACTCCATTCAGCAATTGATAGGAAGAGTGACTTACCTTGTGGCTGTGCCAGTACTGAGGACGGTGCTGGAGAGCTGACTATGTTAGATGCACATAATGCACTCCCTATACATGGTAAAGCACAGGTAGTGTCATGTTTGGCATCCCTTTTACTGTATGTGCGAGTCAGAGAGAGGTGTCATTCCCTGGGTCTCTACTGTGTCAGTGTATGTGCTATGCGTTGCCTCTTTGCCAAAGCCTGGGCATACTGGGCATGCCTCCTTCTGCCTACATGGGCAGCCTCAGATTGTTCCTCCTCCAAGTCCCTCTGTGCCTCTGATGCCCTTGGCAATGGTGGGAGACTGTGTGGCCTTGCCCCGTGCTTTGCTTCTGCAGCTGTTTCCGCAGGATAATATTGTGTAGCATGGCCCATACAATGAACATTTGTGCACATGTAGCTGGAGAGTACTGCATGGCACCACTGGATATGTCCAGGCAGTAGAACCATGACTTGAGCATCACAAACACACGCTGTATTATGATTGTGGTTTGTAAGTGTGCCTCATTATGGAGTTCTTGTTCAGGTGTGTGTGCATTTCTGATGGGTGTCATCAGCCATGGCTCCAGTGCGTAACCAGCATCCCTCCCTAGGTGGCCATATGGAATGTCCCCACTGGCAAATGTCTGGTACAGCTATGTCATATGCCAATGTGGGAGTCATGATAGCTTCCAGGGTTGCCAGCACACATATTCAAAATAATGCCCTGGGCATCACACACAACCTGGCAGTTGATGGAGGGGAAGCCCTTGCGGTTTATGTAGACCCTACCCTGCTAACTGGGTGGTGCTTTGATGTGTATGTGTGTACAGTCTATAGCACCCACTACCTCAGGGTATTCTGCTATGTGGTGGAAGAGACACATATTGCTGCTCAATGCCTCACCGGTGATGGGAAATATATGTGCTCACCAGCATGTGCTGACATGGCATCCAGGAACTGGTGGAGTACCCTGGATGCTGATGCCTGTAAGATCCCCATGATATCCCCAGCTGGCCTTTGGAAGGTACCTGTGACTAGTTAAGCCTACACATACCTTGGTATCCACTGGGATGGGTTACCCTCTGTTGGTTCTGTGTGTGAGGCATGGCCGGCACAGCTCAACAATTTGCTGTAGAATGTCCCTGTCCACCCTATAGTGCTCCACTATCTCCAGCTCATGTAGTCCCTGGTAGGTTACCCTGGGTCTATACACTCTTCTCCTCCTCCTCCTCATTGTGGGTTGGCCATCAGTATTCACATCCTCACCACCCTCAGTCTCTTCCACGTATTGATGTATGAGAACAACAGCAGCCCCTAACATTTTGTTAGTTTTGTCAGGTAAAATTTCTCTGTCTGTGTACACTGGTGGTGTAGAGTTTGTGGGAAAATCCAGAGTGAAAGGTGTTTGCATAGTTTATAGTAGTGTGCTGGGCTGGGCTGCTGCCTGTGTAATTGGCTGATTCTGATACATTTCACCTGCCAGATATGCTGGTTCTCCTTGATTGCCTTCCTACTGCTGTTTTCCGTTCCCATTGTCTTCCCGTTTAAAACCTAAGGTGCGCCGCGCATACTCAGAGCTGTTATTTGCTGTCTTTTTTCTTTTTTGTTTAAAACCTGATGCATGGAGCGCTCACCCGTTTAGGCAATGTAAATACTGCTAGGCGCCCTCGTTAGCTGTGCTTAGCTAAGGGCAGACACGGGCCACAGAGCTCCAATAAGCTTACAACATGCATGACACTCCCCCTTATGAGGTCATTTACCTCTTATACTTATACCATGGTGTTGTTGAACCTACACGGTTGAGTGCAAGCTAACACTGAGAGGAATTCTGTGATTCAGCATCAATCCCCTCATTTGCATAAAACAGAATACTAATTCAAAGTTGCCACATGCACACTGAGCCTTCCCCCTTAGCAACCACTATTCCCTGGTATTGTTGTCTTATGCATGCCATTGCCTATCATGGCAAAATGCTGATTTGGGTTTAAAAGCTTATTTCCAACTTTTTAAAATATGTTCGGGCTGATCCCGTTTGCACACCGCTGCCCAATGGTTAAACGTCTAAAATCGGTCAAAAAAAATAAAAGTAATTTTTTATAATTTTGCAACTATTTCCCATGCCAATGGCCATATATTTGGCCATTGGCATGCCTACTACATTAAATACATGCTTTCTTTGCAGTTGTCATACCTCCATTTTGTAATTTGCAGAAAAGTATTCGGTTAGTAACTGAATACATTTCTGCAGGTTACACTATTCCTGCACAGATGCTTGCCTGCTTCCTGGATCGCTAATTCACCTCATTTGCATGGTTTTCACCAGCAAATGGGGTAATTAGGATATAGCAGTGGTGTCCATGCAGGAATAGTGTAGGAGTGCTCGTGCATGTCCCGCAAGCTCGTTCCTGGATCGCTCGTCGGCCATATTGCATGCAGCAGCTTTTGCACTATTCCTGCACACCATGCAGAGCTTGCTGAATCCTGGGGAAAGTTTAAG
The DNA here is from genome assembly GCF_019279795.1 of Protopterus annectens. NCBI lineage: Eukaryota > Metazoa > Chordata > Ceratodontiformes > Protopteridae > Protopterus > Protopterus annectens. The sequence continues at coordinate 1,217,418,005 of NC_056733.1, read as the reverse complement.
GATCCTTGCTGTTTGAATTTTATCATCTTCAATTAGTTCTTTGTTTACTTTGGACTCTATGGCAGAATATCAGTAAAACAGCTTTATTTTTAAACATCTTTATAAAATACTCACTGTTAAACAGTGACCTAGATACACATATATTAATAGAAAAGAAAACAAACCATGTTTAGATAAAACTGCAACTTTTCAGTAAAAGCAGCTTCTTCTGAGCTCCATGGCATCTCCTTGGCTGTTTAGAAGAATTTCTGTCTCAGGTTGTGATTTTTACTATATCCTGCTTGTGAAACCATGTCATGCCTTCAACTTGAGATTTTCAATAATGGTACAAGACTTGAGATTCTAAATTCATGCAGCTGTAATTCCACGCAAAATGGCAGCATACTCAGAAAACCCCTTTACAGCTTCTTCTTCTTAACTGACTGAAACTCTATATGCAATATGGGCATTCTGTACTCTTAAAGGTGCAAGCATACTTATACACACACATGCACATGTGCACGAGCGTGTACATATGTACGGTTGTGGACATTAGACTGCTGTACATAAAACTCCTATCATCACTATTTTTCTCATGCTTATATTGAAGAAAGTTTTCTCTTTGTAACATGAGATTATATTTCCTGTCTATGTTTTCTAGCCATGCAAATGAAAAGACAGACTGTAGGTTTGCCAAGTCTTGTAGAATAATTTATTTATTTATTTATTTTATTTTACATTTGTTTACCGGGCTAGTCCAACTGGATACATGTCCATTTTCAGTGGAGGCCCGGGGAGAAAAGCTCCGCTACAATACTACTTAAGTAAAAATAAACAAAATGTACCAAATAACATACAAATTAATAATAGAAAAAACAATATACTTTAAGCCGATGGCAGGATGTAATAGTATTCGAGTACAGTAAGAGATTTAGCAAAGAAAGATAAAAGTAAAGAACTTAATTACTCTATTACAACTTCATTGGAAGTTGAAAAAATATTTATGTATGCCTTTATTACATATGGAATAACAGAAACAGTTATATAGAGGATAATTTAGAGTGTTAGATATAAGAAGAAAAAGAATGGGTGTAAAGAATCAAAAAGAAGGAGGTAAGAATGCTTAGTCAGGGTTATTGCAAGAGCAAAGCCAGTGGTTGGATAAGAAGAGTTTTAGTTTAGTTTTAAATATTGGGAGTGATGTTTGAGTTGTGAGGTCTTGAGGTAGTTGATTCCATATTTTACCAACTGAGTTGGAAAATGTGGAGTCACCTGCTGTGTTAGATAGAGAAGTGTGAATCAATATTTTGTTAGAGGAGCGAGGTTTTTAGATTGTTATAGGGTTTTATGAGGATGGAGAGCATTGGAGTGTTGTCAGGGTGGTAAAGGGCTTTATGGGCAATTGTAAGTTGACTAAATTGTATTTGGTGGAGTAATTCTAGCCACCCTAATTTTTTTAGATTGAAGCAATGATGAGTCCTGTATGGAGAGGCTGTAGCAAATCTGGCAATGTTGTTATATGATGTAGCTAGTTTGTTAAGATTATGTTTAGAAAGATTAGTATAAATAGGGGAGGCATATAATAGGGTAGATATTAAGTGGGTTCTAGCTATTGTAATTTTAGCTTCTGGAGTAAGGAAAGATTTGATTCTATAGAGAGAACCTAGTTTTCTGTTAGTCAATTTTATTGTAGAGTTAATGTGAGTGTCAAATTTTAGTTGATTGTCAGTTGTAATACCCAGGAGTTTAGTGGTTTGGTCTGGAGAGATAAGGGTGCCATTGTTGGATGTGAGTGTGAAATTAATGGAGGGAGACAAGTGAGTGGGAGTAAAAATCAGGAGTTTGGTTTTCTTTGTTAAGGAGGAGACAATGATTAGAGAACCATTGCTCTATAGTAGTGAAGGTGTTTTGTGTGAGAGAATAAAGTTCCGACTGTGTTGGGGCTGAGAAAATGATGGTTGTATCATCTGCATATTGAATGCAAGTTGATAGGGGAGTGGCTAGGTGAAGGTCATTTATAAAAATAGAGAATAGTAGAGGGCCTAAGATAGAACCCTGAGGGACTCCTATAGAGGTGGGGAGGAGATCAGAGAGATGGTTATGCCAGAGTACTGCCTGTTTTCGGTTGTCCAGATAAGATGTGAACCAATTTAAGGCTAGTTTGTCAAGAGAGAGGGACTTGAGACGATGGAGAAGAAGTTGGTGGTTGACCATGTCAAAGGCTTTAGACAGGTCAACGAAGAAGGCTGAGGAAGGAGTATTATTGTTGCTTTTTGTTAATAGAGTCGATAAAGGATAGTAAGGCTGTAGTAGTACTATGGAATGGGCGAAACCATGTTGGCACTTAGCTAGGAGGTTGTGGCTTAGTAGGTGATTTAGTAACTGTTTGTGGATGCATTTCTCCATTATTTTTGCAAGTGGAGATAGTAATGCTATGGGGCGGAAGTTGGAGTATTCAGTAGTATCACCTCCTTTGAACAGTGGGATGATATATGAGATTTTCCATATAGATGGAATTGTACTTTCTTTTAAGGTCCTGTTAATCAGTATAGAGATGGGGTAAGCTATAGCTTTTGCACCAATTTGGAGGAATTCTGCTGGTAGTTTGTCAGCAGAGGGGGTTGTAGGTTTTAATTTTTAAAGTAAGGATGATATATAAGTGGTGGGTATGGGTTTGAGGTGAAATGGAGGGGAGGCTTTGAGTTAATAGTTTGGAAGTATCAGGGCTTTGTTGGTTAGCTAGCTTTAGGATGGCAGAGGTAAAGAAATTATTAAAGGCATTAGCTGTTTGTAATGGGCAGTCGGGGTTAGAATCAATTGGATTTGGAGTGGCAACTTTGCCAGGGGATAACAGCATGTTAATAGCGGTCCAAAATTTATGTGGTTGGTGCAGGGATGACTGTTGTAGCTGATTATAAAAGTTCTTTTTATCTTGTAGGATGGCTTTTTTTGTTAAATTTCTTTGTTGTCTGAAAGTGAGGTGGTCAGTTGTGTTTTTTGTGGTACGCCATTTAGCCCAGGCTTTGTTCCTATTAAGGATTAGCTTCCTAGTATTGTTTGAGAGCCATTGGGCTGTTTTGATTTTATGCGTATAGAACGCATTGGAGCATGATGTTCAAGGATTGTCAGAAAGGTATGATTGAAGTAGCTAACAGCTTCGACTATTGGGAGAGATTTAAGAGCTGACCAATTAACTTGCATAAGTTCATTTTGAAACAGAATGGGGTCAAAACATTTTTGCTACGGGATGATTTAACTTGGGTAGGGATAGTTAAACTTGTTTTATGCCTTATGATATATGTTAGGAGTGGTCGCTGAGGTCATCTGGGAGAGTTCCTGTTGTATACTTTTGCCGTGGACTATTTATTAGTATCCAGTCAAGTATACTTTCTTTATTATTCAGTTTGTTTATTCTTGTTGGGGAGTTAATGATTTGAGAGAAGCCATGCAGGTTAATAAGGGTGGATGGATAAGTATGTTTACATAAATTCCAGTCAATATTAAAGTCTCCTAAAAGTATTGTTTCTTGAAGAAGATTTAGAGAAAGCCAGTTTAATAGGTCTTCTAAAATAGTGGGATTTTTCCTGGGGGAAGATAGGTACAGATAATGTTAACTGTTTTGTGAGGGTTGAGCTGAAGTTTGGAAATAATTATTTCAACATTAATGTCAGATGGAAGGGTATGATTTGTTTTACTTATTTGCAGTCCGGTTTTATAGAGAATTGCAACCCCACCACCTTTTTGTTTAAGCGGTCTTGTCTGAGGATGTTATACCCTGGGGATGATTTCATTATCTTTATTGTGGGTTTGAGCCAAGTTTCAGTTAGACAGAGAATATCAAACTGTTGGATATCTAGAAGGGCATGAATTTGTGGTATTTTATTGCAAATGCTACGATATTTAATTGGGCAATTGAAAGTGATTTGGGGGGTTTGGTGGATGGTGTTGGTTTTATTTTGAATTGGTGGCAGTTAGAGGATGGTGGGGGTGAGTTAGGGCCAGGGTTGGGGTGGATGTCGCCATCTATTAATGAGGAGATTAATATAGGGTTGTAAAATTGAGGAGTTTTGCAGTAGTAGTTAAAATGTTTTTTTAGGCTATAACTAGGGTATTTAATATGAGAAAGTCGGTGATATTTAGCTTGAAGGTAGAAAGTTTTGTGGATGGTATTGAGATAGCCCATTGTTAGAGCTAGAGGAGATGTTAGGGTTTGTTTGTGTGGAGTTGTTAGAGTGAAAGGAAGGGGTTGTTCATAGGAGGTTGAGAGATAGGTGGAGATGAGAGTAGTTAGGAGAGTTAGGAGTAGCAAAGGTTGATATTGATTAGACATGTTCAGAGAATCTGTAATTGAACTTGAGTGGGAGGGTTGAGGGCAAAGTGGTGAGGAGAGTGGGTAGGTGGAGGAGGGAGGGGATAGTTCTAGAAGGGGTAGAGGTAATTACAGGATTTAATTGGTTGTAGGAAGAAAGGGGTGGGACTATTGGGTATGAATGTAGAGGTGCTAGGGGCGGTGGGATTTGGGGCAGGGAGGGAGCGGAGTGAGCCCGTGAGGCTAACGGAGCGGAAAGAACAGAGGAAGAGTCAGCAGCAGAAAAAGTATCAGCCACTGCTGCCGTAGAGAGCTGTGTAAGCAGGTAAATTGTGAGAATGAGGAGGTAATTTAACTAAAGTATCGGAAATGTAATAGAGGGCAAGTTATCAGTGGTATTCTGCTCAGGGGTGAAGGAACCAGGATATGTTTGGAGAACTAAGCTCAAAAGATATCAAGTCAGCGATTTGGGAGGGGAGGCAAATAAACAACCAGATATAATGCCCTGTAGGTGTTAGGTGCTGCCACCTAGTGGAGGAATAGGAGTAGGCAGGCTGAAAAGGGGGTAGAGGGGGTGGAGGTAGTAGGGCTCAGTTGATCAGAGGAGTGGAGTAAGGTGTTAGGGTCTACGGTAGGCTGCTGTTTCACTTACAAGGGAAGTTTGGGAAAGTACAGTTGTTATGTAGGTAGTTTTAAAAAACAGTAGTTAATGTAGGCTACCTACATTCCCAAAGGTTACTCAAGGGCAGTCTTCAGTAGTACCTAAGTCCAACAATAACCAGTAGCTTCCAGAGAAGAGTCATAATGAAATAAAAATAGCTGTGAATTCAGGAAAGAAGCTGAAAATTAAATATCACAGTCCAATATGATATAATCCCACAAATTTTCAATTGAAGAAAATTGAAAAAACAAAAGGAGACTCATCTCTAACAAAAGCATGTTTTCATAGCCTTGCCTCCATCTTTTTTTTAATCAGCTGCTAGCAGACTATGAGTAACATTTGCAGTTTGCATGCTGCTCTGCTGGTGTGGATGGATAAAGTATGACGCAGCCTACCCAAGTTCATTTAATGGCTCAGTCAACTAATGGAGTGGCAGGGTGCGATGGGTGTTTCCATCTCAGGGGGATGGAGGTCCTGAAGGAATTTCTAAATAGCAGTCCCTGATTGAGGCCAAGAATATGTAAAGTAGACTGTAATCTAAGGAGAGGGTGGGGACTTTGCCTGAACCGATGAGAAGGAGGCACGATACATCAGCAAATCTCTATTGCATGCCCACCCTCAGCGATGGGGTAGGGCATAAATGAACAATCCCACTGGTGATGGGATGATGGACAGACCATCCAAGATACCTCGGGTGAGTTCTCTGAATTTCTCAGTCTGAAAGTGAGACAGGCAATCTGCTAAATTATTATTCTTTCCTGGAATGTGAAGAGTCTTAAATGAAAGATTAATCTTCAAACTCTTTAACATGAGCTGTCTGAGGAAGGACTGAACCCTAGAAGACCTGGACATTTTCTTGTTCAAAACATGAATGTCTGTTAAATTGCCACAAATGGAAAACCACCTTCCTATCACCTAAGAGGTCACCCAAATGTCCAGCAGCACCCAAATGGATATAAGATCCAAGAATGTAATGCCCTTTTTCACATGTGCACCCCATGATGGTATCCATAGGGAAGAAAACCATCTGTTGTAACAGTAGGTACCCATCTCAAAAACACCCACTGCATCAGTCCACAACTGAACTTTGGGGATGACATCCACTCACTCTGCCAAAAAAATGATCCTGTTGTAATGATCAAAAAAATATTTCCAAATGGATAAGTCTTTCTTAACCCCTTTAGTCACCCTTATCCTGTGATGCTGAGATTCTCCCCTCTTTAGCAAAATACCCAGGCTCCTGATCACTGACCTGCCTGGAATAATTGCTCAGCAGGCATTAAAGAGACATAACAATTCCATGACTTTGGAAAGTCTAACCTTTTTGAGGTCTAAGAATTAGTGAAATTTATATACAGGAAGCCTGAATGGGAGTGTGAAACATCAATTTCTAACCCCAGAAAAAACAATTGCTCTGTCCAGTAAGCATTATTTGATAGGCAAAATGTGAGATACGGTAATTGTTGATTTACCATATCTTTCTTTTTGGCTTTCAGCTCTTCATTAGTCCAAACTAGAAGTTGTTATTCCATGACTGGTCATGTAGATACATTTATATGATTGCTTCACTGATCTTCATTTTAATATGAGTGTTTTTATTGGCTTGTATGCATTTTCAATTTTGTACCAAGATTTTGATTGGTTTGTCTTGAATTATGCTAAACCTTTTTAAATGTTGTTTTGTACTGTATTTTTAATGATCTGAAGAAACATCAACCTTGGCACAAAAGCGCTTAGCTCTTATTAAACATATTTTCTTATATGTTCAGTCATTTGTGCATCCTTGGTCTTTTGCTTGGAAGCTGTACAGTTTGTTTTTGATGAGAGGATACTTCATTCTACTACTGGTTTATTGTTCTTGTCTGCTAATTCTATGAGGTTTTGCTAGTGGTGGAATCATGGCTGAATGTTTTACAGACCTAAATTTCGATTATGATCTGAATGGTTCAAACAAGAAGGGTCTACACAGACAGGCTGAACTCTTTACAGAAACTCTACTAGTCAAAGGTAATACATTGCTTTGCACCAGTTTTACCAATGAAAAGATTTCATGTCAACTATGATGTTGACACTTTTAGCTCACTAATCGGTGAACTAGGCAATAAACTTTCAAAAAAGAACAGAGGGAAGAGTCAGCAGCAGAAAAAGTATCAGCCACTGCTGCCGAGAGAGCTGTGTAAGCAGGTAAATTGTGAGAATGAGGAGGTAATTTAACTAAAGTATCGGAAATGTAATAGAGGGGCAAGTTATCAATGGTATTCTGCTCAGGGGTGAAGGAACCAGGATATGTTTGGAGAACTAAGCTCGAAAGATATCAAGTCAGCGATTTGGGAGGGGAGGCAAATAAACAACCAGATATAATGCCCTGTAGGTGTTAGGTGCTGCCACCTAGTGGAGGAATAGGAGTAGGCAGGCTGAAAAGGGGGTAGAGGGGGTGGAGGTAGTAGGGCTCAGTTGATCAGAGGATTGGAGTAACGTGTTAGGGTCTACGGTAGGCTGCTGTTTCACTTACAAGGGAAGCTTTGGGAAAGTACAGTTGTTAAGTAGGTAGTTTTAAAAAACAGTAGTTAGTGTAGGCTACCTACATTCCCAAAGGTTACTCAAGGGCAGTCTTCAGTAGTACCTAAGTCCAACAATAACCAGTAGCTTCCAGAGAAGTGTCATAATGAAATAAAAATAGCTGTGAATTCAGGAAAGAAGCTGAAAATTAAATATCACAGTCCAATATGATATAATCCCACAAATTTTCAATTGAAGAAATCAATTGAAAAAACAAAAGGAGACTCATCTCTAACAAAAGCATGTTTTCATAGCCTTGCCTCCATCTTTTTTTTAATCAGCTGCTAGCAGACTATGAGTAACATTTGCAGTTTGCATGCTGCTCTGCTGGTGTGGATGGATAAAGTATGACGCAGCCTACCCAAGTTCATTTAATGGCTCAGTCAACTAATGGAGTGGCAGGGTGCGATGGGTGTTTCCATCTCAGGGGGATGGAGGTCCTGAAGGAATTTCTAAATAGCAGTCCCTGATTGAGGCCAAGAATATGTAAAGTAGACTGTAATCTAAGGAGAGAGGGTGGGGACTTTGCCTGAACCGATGAGAAGGAGGCACGATACATCAGCAAATCTCTATTGCATGCCCACCCTCAGCGATGGGGTAGGGCATAAATGAACAATCCCACTGGTGATGGGATGATGGACAGACCATCCAAGATACCTCGGGGTGAGTTCTCTGAATTTCTCAGTCTGAAAGTGAGACAGGCAATCTGCTAAATTATTATTCTTTCCTGGAATGTGAAGAGTCTTAAATGAAAGATTAATCTTCAAACTCTTTAACATGAGCTGTCTGAGGAAGGACTGAACCCTAGAAGACCTGGACATTTTCTTGTTCAAAACATGAATGTCTGTTAAATTGCCACAAATGGAAAACCACCTTCCTATCACCTAAGAGGTCACCCAAATGTCCAGCAGCACCCAAATGGATATAAGATCCAAGAATGTAATGCCCTTTTTCACATGTGCACCCCATGATGGTATCCATAGGGAAGAAAACCATCTGTTGTAACAGTAGGTACCCATCTCAAAAACACCCACTGCATCAGTCCACAACTGAACTTCGGGGATGACATCCACTCACTCTGCCAAAAAAACGATCCTGTTGTAATGATCCAAAAAATATTTCCAAATGGATAAGTCTTTCTTAACCCCTTTAGTCACCCTTATCCTGTGATGCTGAGATTCTCCCCTCTTTAGCAAATTACCCAGGCTCCTGATCACTGACCTGCCTGGAATAATTGCTCAGCAGGCATTAGAGAGACCTAACAATTCCATGACTTTGGAAAGTCTAACCTTTTTGAGGTCTAAGAATTAGTGAAATTTATATACAGGAAGCCTGAATGGGAGTGTGAAACATCAATTTCTAACCCCAGAAAAAACAATTGCTCTGTCCAGTAAGCATTATTTGATAGGCAAAAATGTGAGATACGGTAATTGTTGATTTACCATATCTTTCTTTTTGGGTTTCAGCTCTTCATTAGTCCAAACTAGAAGTTGTTATTCCATGACTGGTCATGTAGATACATTTATATGATTGCTTCACTGATCTTCATTTTAATATGAGTGTTTTTATTGGCTTGTACGCATTTTCAATTTTTGTACCAAGATTTTGATTGGTTTGTCTTGAATTATGCTAAACCTTTTTAAATGTTGTTTTGTACTGTATTTTTAATGATCTGAAGAAACATCAACCTTGGCACAAAAGCGCTTAGCTCTTATTAAACATATTTTCTTATATGTTCAGTCATTTGTGCATCCTTGGTCTTTTGCTTGGAAGCTGTACAGTTTGTTTTTGATGAGAGGATACTTCATTCTACTACTGGTTTATTGTTCTTGTCTGCTAATTCTATGAGGTTTTGCTAGTGGTGGAATCATGGCTGAATGTTTTACAGACCTAGATTTCGATTATGATCTGAATGGTTCAAACAAGAAGGGTCTACACAGACAGGCTGAACTCTTTACAGAAACTCTACTAGTCAAAGGTAATACATTGCTTTGCACCAGTTTTACCAATGAAAAGATTTCATGTCAACTATGATGTTGACACTTTTAGCTCACTAATCGGTGAACTAGGCAATAAACTTTCAAAGTTGCAGAGACTGCAATGACCATGTTTGAATTTACAAGCCTGTATACAGTTTAACATCATACTGAGGAGTCTAAGAGTTGTTAAAATGCCAACCTACTCTGTCCCATACCCTGAGTTGCTAAGTCAGTGGCAAAAGATGAATTTAGACCTGAGTTTTAATTATATAAAACTCTAAATCGATTTCTTTAGACCCATTGAAGAGTAACTTGTTGCTGTGAGAAATGAACACATTCAGCGACTGAACAATGGTTTTCCATCAGAGTTGGTACTCTCAGCTTTGAAAGATGTGACCAGTAATATGTCACTTTTAGATGATAAATGTATGCTGTTAAAGAAGAAGAAACTGCATTGTGACTGTTCTGATTTTCATGCTGGTAGAGTTTTTTCCTGGCTGAAATTCTAATCCGTTACTGGACTGAACAAACAGACTGATTCATTTACCAAAGATGGATCCAGTAACTCTGATTCTGTGAACCCCGATCAATCATCAATGGAAGCCCACATTTCAAATGAGACTGTCAGTTTGGATTGGAATGTTCAGTCTTTGACTGCTACTGGTGTTGTGTTGGATTCAAATCCATTGACCGACACAGGTGTGCACAGGATAATACAAGGACCATCTACCCCTCACTTTCAGCTGTTTTTTCCATCTTTACCTTTACCGATAAGACATGTCTCCATACCACGGTCATCAAGAAGCCAGGGAAGAAAGTGACGCAAAGCATCTGTGGAGAATCACCCCATCCCACAATAAAATGAATGTGGGAACCAACCAAGACTCAAGACTCTTTGATTTGGAATGTTTTATCTGTACAACTTACAGGTGAGCAAACTGGACTTTTAGAAAACAGTCTGTCATTCATTCCTTCTCAGAAAGTGAATTTATGTAATGTTGTTTTTGATCTCAAATGCTTTACAAGGAATGTTATGTTGAAATTGATGTTTAGTTCTGAGACTTCTGTTACATTCTTCAGAAAGCCTAGTACATTTATCCCTCAGCTACATCCTTTGCTTGAAGCTTTTTCAAGGGTATGTGAAGCAGACCTTTATTGTATCTACAATGCGTCCAGTGTAGATAATGATGTAGTTAATGTTAAGAAGTATGTCCCCAGTTTGACATATGATGAATTCAAGGCCATTCGACAATTATAGGACATGGAAAATATTGTTATCCACCCTGCTGATAAAGGTGGCGCCATAGTCATTATGGACTTTGATTTTTATTTTCATCAACTTATTGGATTATTCAATGGAGCGACATTGACAACATGATCTACAAATTGGACAATGACTTGCTAGATTGTAAGATGAGTAGATACATTAGTGAAGCACTGTACAGTTATTTAATGATTGAAAGTCCATTGGCACAAAACATCTCTGGTTTCCCTATAATACATAAAGATCCTGCTCATCCCCCTATGAGGTAGATTGTTTCTGGTAGGGGGTGGCTAACCCAGTCATTATCTATATACGTGGAAAAGATGTTGAGACATATTTTAGACACCACCCATACAGTGCTAAGAGATACTCAACAATTTTTGCATAGCCTTTTTGAAGTTGCAGCAAAACAAAACGGGAAAGCACCAAAATCACCAATAAAAGAAAAAAGTGCTTGAAGCTAGGAAGAAGATGAAAAACTTGTTTCCAATAGTTTAAAAACACAGCTTTATTCGCACACTCCAAACTGCATAAACGCTATTCACCAACCACTCGCGTTTTCGTCCATACTACTTGGACTTCATCAGATACAATGAATTAAAACCAATTACACCTTATATAACTTAATAAATTCAAATAAACCAATAAAACTCCTTCAAACCATCAGGTGGTTATACTTAATGAAATGACATCATGGGCTCATAAATATTAATAAATATTAAAAAACAGTACTACGTAACTTTTGTTTCAATAATTAAAAAACATTATAGCACTCTAAAAACTTTAGTTCAATAAATAAATAAATAGATAAATACATAATTCCTAAGTTTTATATACAAATAAAGTGCATGAAGTGATAACAATGAGACCATATTTCCTTATTCATGAGTTTAAGAGTATAGCACCATCTGGTGTCCATTAATGATAGTGCAAGTGTCACAATTTCGAAGCCCTTAACTTTAAAAGTGGTAGTATAGAAACATGTTCATTTAGCCCAGGTGGCCTAGCTGCTTCCAAAGTTATTTGCCACCATAGCTCCCTATACTCCACTTGTTCTTCCCATAGGCCTCCCCTTATATCTTTCTTGATATGTTCTAATACAAAAAATAAAAATCTGAAACCCTCACATTCTCTAGTATGTTTATATAATGCATTAGTATCTTTGGCTCTCTGAATCTCATACATATGTTCATATATTCTTCTTCTTAATGTCCTTTCAGTTTTCCCCACATAGAATGATTTACATTTTTGACATACTGCTAAATATATTAAACCTTTAGTGTCACAGTTGTAGTATAATTTACTTTTCAACCATTTTCCTCTACTTTCTAAATATACTTAGCTACTATTGCTAATGTATTCACATTGGTTACATCTTCCACATTTATACGTTCCTTGTTTCTTCCTGTTCCCAAAGAGAACTGTACCTTCATGTGGACGATTCATCCCACTACTTTTATTTTCTAATATATTCCTAAGACAGTATGAATTTTTGTATACTACTTTCGGGTTAGATTTATTTACTTCTTCAAGGTCAGTAATAGAACTAAATCTTTCCCATTCCCTTCAGAAAACCTCACTAACCTTTTGATTAATGCCATTATAGTCCAATACTAACGCTTGTTGATAATTATTATAGATTTCTTTAGTCTCCCCCTCTCCCTGTCTTACTTCCTGGTTGTCATTTATTACTCCTTTTATGGGTTTATATTTGTCCTTTCTACCAATTTCTATCTCCTTTCTAATAATATTAATGAATGCCTTAGGGTATCCTTTTTCTAAAAACATTCCTTCTAGGAAATTACATTCCTGAATAAAGTCCCTATCTAGACTGGTCATGCGGCATCCCCTCACAAATTGTCCCTTTACTATGTTCTTTTTACAGTGTAGGGGATGAGCACTGTTGTAATGGAGAAAAGAGTTGCAATAGGTGGATTTCCTATACATTTTAGATTCAAAATGTTTTTCCACCTTAAAAATTTCCACATCTAGATATTGAAGAACATCCTCTGAAGTATTATATGTAAATTTAAGGAAATTGGTGGTATTACTTATATAATTCATAAATTCTTTAAAATTTTCATAACCACCTGTCCAAAAAATTACAATATCATCCAGGAACCTTCTATACAAAGTCCAATAAATCTTATATTTAGAATTGATAATGTATGTCTCCTCCCATTTAGCCAATACCAGATTTGCAAAGGATGGCGCACAGGCCGCACCCATGGAGATACCTTGAATTTGTTGAAAATATTCACCATTAAAAATTAAGAAATTATTTTTGAGAACCATTTCCATAAACCCTATACAAGCCACTTTTTCATTGTGTGTCAATTTATTATCCTGAAATAACATCTCTTCAAACATAGTCATGCCTGTGTCATATGGTATACATGAAAATAAATCTACAATATCAATAGTAACAAAAATTAAATTATCCATATAGAATTCAGGCTTGATTTCTCTTAATAGATCCCATGAATCTTTCAGAATAACTTCATTATTGACCCATATATGCTTCACTTTAATATCCACAAATTTAGCTAATGGGTATGTTTTGGAGCCATCGGCTGAAACTATAGGTCTTAGGGGTGGGTTCTCGACATTTTTATGGATTTTAGGTATGCCAAAATTATAGGCATCCTAGGCTTTATTACATTCAAATAATTGTATATTTTATTATCAATGACACCTTCATACAACATATCTCTAAGAGAGATATCTATTTTATGATAAGCTAAATTCATTTCATTAATAGAAACACAAGCATATCTCATTTCATCCCTTAAAATTTCATTCATCTTTCCTTCATAAGTAATATTATCCATTATAACTACCCCCCCACCTTTATCAGGTTTCATAATTCTAATTTCTATATTATGTTTTAACTCATTCATGATCTCATTCTCTTCTTTATTAAGATTATTATTATATCCAATTTTCTTGTACCCATTCCTAACTTCTCTTTCCAAAACTCTTTCAAAATTCCTTATTTGAGGATGTAGTGGGGGATTAAAAATAGTTTTACGTATCAAACCTTGATGGTTATTACTACTAATTTTCACATTATTATTAGAAAAAAGCATTTCTAAATTTATTTTTCTTAAAAAGAGTTTGATATCCATTATTGTTTTAGCCAAATCTCCTTGTTTATAAGGAATAAATTTCAAACCCTTACTGAGAATTGAAGGGTTTCAGATTTTTATTTTTTGTATTAGAACATATCAAGAAAGATATAAGGGGAGGCCTTTGGGAAGAACAAGTGGAGTATAGGGAGCTATGCTGGCAAATAACTTTGGAAGCAGCTAGGCCACCTGGGCTAAATGAACATGTTTCTATACTACCACTTTTAAAGTTAAGGGCTTCGAAATTGTGACACTTGCACTATCATTAATGGACACCAGATGGTGCTATACTCTTAAACTCATGAATAAGGAAATATGGTCTCATTGTTATCACTTCATGCACTTTATTTGTATATAAAACTTAGGAATTATGTATTTATCTATTTATTTATTTATTGAACTAAAGTTTTTAGAGTGCTATAATGTTTTTTAATTATTGAAACAAAAGTTACGTAGTACTGTTTTTTAATATTTATTAATATTTATGAGCCCATGATGTCATTTCATTAAGTATAACCACCTGATGGTTTGAAGGAGTTTTATTGGTTTATTTGAATTTATTAAGTTATATAAGGTGTAATTGGTTTTAATTCATTGTATCTGATGAAGTCCAAGTAGTATGGACGAAAACGCGAGTGGTTGGTGAATAGCGTTTATGCAGTTTGGAGTGTGTGAATAAAGCTGTGTTTTTAAACTATTGGAAACAAGTTTTTCATCTTCTTCCTAGCTTCAAGCACTTTTTTCTTTTTGAAGTTGCACAATCACTTCCCCTAATGAGAATTTTCTATTAGTCACTTTAGATGTAACATCCTTGTTTACTGTGATACAGAATGATTTTTGACTTAAATATGTGAGAACATACCTCACTAAAAATAGCAATTATTCTGCCGGTCTTATTAACCTCATTGGAATGTTTATTGAACTTATTCAAAATAATAATGCTTTCATGTTCTGAGATAGGTATTATCTGCCAGAACTTGGCGTAGCTATGGGCACTTCATGTGCAAATAGCTACGCCAGTATGGTCATAGCCCACTGGGAAACCAATAAAGTCTTGACTCATGAACATTTTTCGAGATTCAATATTTTCTACAAGCAATTTTTTTATGTTTTTTATTCTATGTCAAGGCACCAAAGAAGAGCTGAATTAATTTCTAGTCTTCATCAATTCTTCTACTACATTGTTGAATATTACTATGAAATGTTCTACTCGTGAAATAGATTTCCTGGATGTATCTGTTATGATAGATGATGACCAGAAAATCTACACCATTTTAAATTGAAAACCTTGTGGAAGTAATCACATTTACACAAATAAGAAGTAAGCACCCTAACTTCATTTATCGCAATATCATTACAGGTCAGGGTATGAGATTTTCTAGACATAATTTATTTATTTTATTTATTATTTATTTTACATTTGTTGACCAGGTTTGTCTGACTGAGCTAAGTAGCGCTTTTTCAGTGGAGGCCTGGGGAGAAAAGCTCCATATGTTCTACAGATTATAATTTACAAAAATAAGTAAACAATCAACAACTAGTTTACAGAAAATATTCAAAGCAACATAGACATAAAAAAACAAGGATTTACTACAGTAAGCTAATCATTATGTCTGTTAGATTTCGAATCCTACATCATTCAGAAAGACTAACAATAGTTTTGTCACCAGAGGTAAAATCTTACATTATGCAGATAAGAATTGTGTAATATGCTTGGGATAGAGAAGTTAATGTGAGACAAGGTATAGAAAGTTAGAGAAAGTTGCATAGTTTTGGAGCAGATAGCGGTGTGCAGTTAGGGTTGATAAGCTTTTTAAGGGGGGTGGGTACAGAGGCAGATCCATTGGCTTAACAGGTATTCTTTAGTGACTAGCTTGAATTGACTAAGTTGCTTGAGTGACCTGATCTCTAGTGGGAGTTTGTTCCATGCCTTGTAAGGATTATAGCTATAGAGAATACATCCTTTCTTAGTTTTAAGTTTGTGGATTTGTTGCAGATCTAGATTAGAGCTCTGGAGGGATCTAGCAGGTGAATAGTGGGAGATGACAGATGATGGGGTAGGACAGTAAGAAGGCTGATAAAGGATGGAGTGGATGATCTGGAGTTGAGGGAGAAGAAGCTGGTGAGGTAGTTCAAGTCAGTTAAGGTGTTTGAGTGAGAGACAGTGATGTGACTTGTAAGTTTGATGTGCTGCAAATTTATCTTGTTGTAGGTAGATTCAAGTTTGGCAAGGAGTGTGGAACTGAGGCAAGTAAGAATTTGACAACCATAAAATATACTGGGTAGGAGGTAGGCATAAGAGAGAGTTACTTTACCTTCACTGGTGAGAAACCTTTTGTTGCTGTAGAAGAGCCCTAGTTTCTGATGAGTTTTCTTGATACAGTTGTTAATGTGTAGATCAAATTTAAGTTGGTCATCGATGATGACACCAAGGAGTTTAGTGCTAGTTTCCACCTTGATGTGTGTGTTATTGAGGGACAGGATTGTGAAAGTGGATTTAATGTGGTTGTAGTTTTTAGGAAGAAAAAGCAGTAGCTTAGATATTTTTTGGTTTAAGGATAAGCTGGTTATCAGAGAGCCAGTTTTCTACTGAGTTAAAGGAAATCTGTGTTGTAGTGATGAGTTCGGAGGGAGAGTCAGCAATAGTGAGGACAGTAGATTCATCAGCGTATTGGACCAGTGATGACTGAGGACAGGAAGAATAAAGGAGATTAGTGAAGATGTTGAAGAGTAGTGGACCAAGGATGGAATCCTGAGGGACACCCATTTTAATTGGGAGAGGAGGAGAGAGTGTAGACTGCCACTTCACTGTTTGAGATCTGTCAGTGAGGTAGCTGGAAAACCATGCAACAGTAGCAGGGGTGAAGTTAATGTTGGTTAGTTTGTGGAGAAGGAGAGGGTGAAAGATGGTATCACAAGCTTTAGAGAGATGTATGAATAGACTGGAGACAAGTTTGTTGTTATCTCTGGCAAAGGCTATAGTATTAAGGAATGATAGTAGGGCAGTAGTAATACTATGATTTGTTCTAAAGCCATGTTGAGTAGGTGTAAGCAGATTTTCAGAGAGTAGGTAGTGCATAACTTGTTTATGTATGCATTTTTCTAGAACTTTAGAGAGAGGAGAGAGGATGGCAGTTGGTCTAAAATTAGTGATGTCTGAGGAGTTACCACCTTTATGTATTGGTAGAGTGAAGAATTGTTTCCATATGGAAGGGACTTTGGACTGAAATGGAGTGGTTGATTAAGACAGATACAGGGAGAGCAGGAGAATCAGCAGCTAAATGAAGGAAAAGAGAAGGAATATTGTCAGCAGAAACTGAGCAAGGTTTGAGTTTAGAAATTAGGGATTTGATGTAGCTAGTGTGTACAGGTTTGAGGGGAAAAATAATTTGATGAGAGTATAGTAGGTTTTGATAGAGAGTGGTTAGAAATATTATTAAAGGTAGATGAATTGGCACTGGGGTTAAATAGTTTGGATATAGAGTTAATGAAATATGTGTTGAAGGTGGAGGCAGTATCTTTGTGAGTGTTATCAGGACAACGATTGGGGGAGCAGGGACCACCAGGATGTAGTATGTGGTTTAGGGTTTAGGGAGTTCCAAAACTTTTTGGGGTTAGATTTCAAGGCTGAGGGTGGTTTATAGTAGAAGTCCCTTTTATCTTTATTGATACCCTTTTTGGCTATAATTGTAGAGATAAAGATTTTAATGAGAGTTTAAATAAATTTAAACATGAATTGGAGTCCAAAGTTTACTCAAGAAAGGGTATTGAACAACATCTAAAACCTGAGAGAATTGATAAAAGACATAGGGCAAAATCATATTTTGGTAGTGGGAGCAATTACTCTCGTGTTTTGGATGGAAAAAGTAGATCAAATGAGGTTAGACCCTCCCTGTTATTTTCTTCAGATATTAACACCATTTGTGATGTGTTTAGTAAGCATTGGTCAATTCTGACCACTGATGAAAAAATCCGGCAGTTAGTAGGTTCTACACCAAGTTTCTGCTTCAAGAATAAAAAAATCTTTGAAGCACATGTTATGTTATAATCATCAAACATCAAATACCAACAACAGCTGAACCAGTTAATGTAGCAGTACGTTTTGCTGTAAGAAATGTAATTTTTGTCATTACATTGACAATAGCAATACTTTTAAATACCCTAGTATAGGGAGAAAGTTTAGATTTTAATTTGTATGCTGACTGCTTGACATGAAATTTCATATACTTGGCTCAGTGTAAATACTGTCCTTCCATTTATATTGGAAAAATGAATCGCTCTCTACGAGAGTGTATTCCTGAACACAATTACAATATTAGGAAGTTTGATGAAAGTAATGCCCTGGCCAAACATGTTCAAAGCCATGGAGCAGAACATTATTTTGTTTTTTTAGCACTAGAAGTTTTGTCTGTAGACAAAAGGTTAGGTGATCTGAAAAATCTCAAAGAGAGAGAGAGAGATGTGAACTATGATGGATAATGCAGCTACGGGCTGATAGAGTATGGACTCACTGAATTTGTCCCTCTGAAGCCACATCTTAAATCTTGTCATTTGTTTAGATAGATCCTTTTAGCAGCAGTATGCCTATATATTTTACTGCTTTAGTGTCCCTTGGTTAGTAATATAAGGAAGTTTTTGTTTATTTGTAATGTGGTTGGCAAGAACAAGAGGCCTGGTCACACTGATGCATGTATATATTTTTTCTCATTTGCTGCAAGGAGTCTGCGTTTTATTGGCCAGAATCTCTATGAAGGATTTATTTGATTACACCTGATTGGCCAGTTGTATGCTCTAGTTCAATATATAGAGTATTACTTGTTTTGATCTGTTTTTATTTCCCTATTGCTTTAGTGTTTATTGCTCAGTTTTTGTTGGCTTGTATACATTTTCAATTTTTGTACCCAGATTTGTTTGATTTATCTTGAATTATGCTGAACCTTTTTAAATGTTGTTTTGCATTGTATTTTTAATGATCTGAAGAAGTGCCATCCTTGATGTGAAAGCTCTTATCTCTTATTAAAAGTCTTTTTTTATACGTTAAGTTGTTTGTGCATCCTCTATCTTTTGCTTGGAAGTTGTTCAAAAAAGGAACCCAAATATTCATCAGCTGAATGTGAAATACCTGACTCTCCAGTAATCAACAAGTCTAATAAATTACCTGACACCTCAGATGGATCCATGACAACAGATAATGTGCTGGAGGATTCACCCGATCCCATCTCACATCCTCTTTTCTTTACCTGGGATCTGGGGAGCTTGTCTGGAGGAGCTCCATCTGTCTGTTCCTGCGTCACCTGCTCAACACATATTCTTTTCCTTGGTTCATTCTTCTTGCATCTGGTCTGTCTCCACTCAGCTACCACCTCTTCAATAAATGACTTGGAATGGATGTCTAGCTCTTCCCATCTTGTCTGGAAATCTGACGTAATCTGCCCTACACAGGAGGTACAGACAAGACACAATAACAGAAACACTTCCCATCTTCTAATCTCCGATAAATCCAATCTAAAAAAAAACCAATGAAACAGAAGTACAAGGAAGTTAATCACCAACCAGAACTATGGAAGCAAAATATAATAACAAAAAAATCTTGCTTGTCTTAAATAAAATCATTTTCATTTTTTTTTTAGATTCATAGGTTAGTACTGGGTTAGCTGCCATTGTGGGCAATTTTAAGCCCAGCCAGTTTCCCTTCCAAAGATTAAAAATCAAGCCTTGGACCTTGTGTCCTGGGTACTTTAACTATTGTGCCAATACGCAGCTATACTAAAGGTAGGACTGTAGATGAAGGAAAACTATATAAAGTAAGGATTAATACAAGTAAAACAGCATCAGAAGGAAGTTGGGCACCAAGCTGCTGTGAATATTCTAAAATGCTGACCAAATGAATGCAAAAAAAAAAAAAAAAACAAGCTTACTGACAAGCAACACCAAAGACCCATTACCACGAGAAGTAAGAAAAAAGCCCCAAAAGAAAAAGAAAACAATGCTGGTGCAATCCAGTGCTTTCAGCAAATAAGGCTTAACCTAAACAGAATACAGGACAAATACAGAAATAATAAGACAATCCAAGACCCTTTTAAAATATTAATGCTATTAACTGGAAACATTGAAGGAATGCAAAATTATATACATTGTCTGAAGTAAAAGAAATCTGTTGCTCTAATCTATGAAGTTATTTATTATGTGTGATCCACCGTTTTTATGAAAGGTCATCAGTTAAAAGAAGGGAAGAAAACTAAGGAAGAATGAACTCCAAAGCTGTCAAGATGGCAGGGAACATAAGTAACGGGCTAATGCTGAGGAACAATTTAGGTATCCAGACAAGATGGGAAGAGCTAGAGATCCATGCCAAGTCATGTATTAAAGAGGTGGTAGCTGAGTGGAAACTGACCGGGCCCACGGAGAAAGAACTAGGAAAAAGAAAATGAGTTGAGCAGGTGATGCAAGAACAGACATACGGAACTCCTCCAGACAAGCTCCCCACAAAACAACAGTAATAGATTTTAAACATTGCTAGTATAAACTTAAAAAGCTACTAGAATAATGTGTTGTGCATTAACATGCACTTTGTGAAGGATGTGAAGCCGGAAACTCGAAAGTCACAACTGATTTTAAATATTGCTCTTATAAAACGTAAAACGTTACTTGAGTAGTGGACTGTGCACTAACATGCATCTTCTGAAGAATACGAAGTCTGAAATTCAAAAGGTCGCCATTACCTAGTGACCTCGATCTTCAGTGACCTGACAGAAAACCACAAACCCCATGCATAAGGGACCAAAAATACAAGACAAAAATCTGGACATCCTGCAAACATCTAAACAGGTAAGTGGTGTGGCCAAAAAGCAATGGCAACAGAGTTTTAATACTGCTCATATAAATTTAGAAACTTAGAAAGTTAGTAGAATAACACTGTCCATTCTGTGAACACTCCCAGGTGCAGATAACCTGTCCACACAAAGCTCTTGCTACCCTTCCCTTTTCCCCTCTTCTTTCTCTCTGTATTTTTAAATAAATAAAAAAAGGAACTCACCAGAGTTCACTGGGTGAGTGGTAAGTGAGTTACTTCATTGATCACTGGGAGTGAACTGGGCATAAATAGCCTGGGCACGTCACCACAATGACATAGATCCAGGTCAAATCCCTCTGCAACACAAAGGTCATATTGCAAAATATGACTTAAGTTCCCATGCTGATAACAAAAAAAAAAAAAGATTAACCTGCCAAACATTAATGGGTGCATCTATCACAAAGGCTAGAAATAAACATTTTAAAAAGCTGACATATGTAATACGTGGGAATAATGACTTCTTACCATAATAGCAACACTTTCCATATAATCTTGCAATGTGAATGGTCTCACAGGTGCAGACAAAAATTAAAGATATTTAATTATATTAAGAAATGTAGAGTGCAAATAGCATTGTTACAGATCATACATTTGGAAAGAACTGAGCATGAGAATTTGATAAAGGATTTCAAGATGGATATTCTGCAGAATATCAGGGACAAAGGAAAACAGGAGTACTTAAATTAATTGGTAGTAGAGCTACAGTAGTGAAAGAAGAGATAAAAAAGGTAATAATGGGAAGATTTGTAGAGTAAGGGGCTACCAGAAAGAGATGGGTATTATGCTGGTATGTTTTTATATTCTGCTTAAACTGCTATTTTGGGTCTTAAAAAAATGTTGGGAGAAATAATCAGCTTTCAAGAGGGAATATTACTTATATGTGTGGATTGGAATTTGATTTGCAATAATGAGGATGTATCTGCGGTGCCTAGGAGGGAAAAACATAAAATTTATGAAAGTATTTGGAATGAAAAAAGTAAATTCAGTAGCAACTGTTTTTCCTAATAACTCCAGAGCACAAAAATGTTTGGCACAACCACTTTGGCAACAAAAAGTAGAAAGGGTTGTTGCCAGTTTTTTGAGCCTATAACAAGAAAAATAGCCAGAGAAGCATTAGAGATGTTTTGCAAATTTTATGAAAATTTGTGCAAAGAGAAGAAGTAGGGAAATCAAGAAAAAGCACAAATGAAATTTTTTATATGTTTAAAGGTTAAACGTAGATGAAGCTCAACAGCTTACAGATAAGATGGGAGGAGATGAGATGAAACTGGAGATGTATAACCAATCTACAGGAAAGTCTCAAAGAATAGATTGCTTTTGGGTGAAATTTGGAAACTAGGAGGGAAGAACGTGATAAAGATCTGGAAATTTTTGTTTATAAGCATTTTAAAAGGTGGAGAGGTACCAACATTCTGGAAAAACTGTGGTGGCTGTAATACCTACAGATGATAAAGACCAATCTGATCCACCTTCATATAGGCCCATTTCAATTTTAAACCATAATTAATAAAGTGTTTATGTCTATAATGTCTAAAAGAATGGCAAAGGTGATGCCAACATTGATATATATGGACCATTGTGGTTTTTTGGAGGGGAGGCAAACATTTGACAACACTAATAGAACAATAATGATCCAGAAGGATGCGGAATGTAAGAAAATACTACTATTATTTGTGGGCCTTGATGCAGAGAAAGCATTTGATAGTGTACATTGGTATTTTACGAGGTGGGCAATGGAAACATTTGCATTTCCTGATACAATAAAAAAGGTTAATTAAAAGGATATATGAGGGATTGGAGGCAAAAATCAACCTGGGAGGGTTCTTCTCTGATAAGTTGTGTTTGAATGGAAGAACCAGTCAGGGGTGTCCTCTTTCTCCTTTGTTATTTGCATTATATTTAGAAATATTCACAAAGAAAATAAGGGACTGAGAAATTTAAGGCTATAATTGACATGGTGTTTAAGAAAAGTTGGCTTTATTTGCAGATGATATTATTTTGTACCTGATGGAACTAGAAAAGGACATCTCAGTATTGTGGAATATTCTGAGACAGTCCCAGTTTTTTTGGGGATACACAATTAATGAAGATAAAACAAAGGCTATAGCGATAAACTATGTACCCACAAATGAAATGGTCTGACAATACCCATATTTATAGGGACATGATAAAATGCAATATTTAGAAGTATAGATTAAAGAGGATTTGGTTATGGCAGCTAAGGATATGTGGGAAGAGTCTAAACAAAATATATTACAAAAACAACTGAAAAAGTGTAAGTTCTGGTCCATTGATAGCAAAATACAAGCAGTAAAAATGTTTTCAGTCCTTTTAGTTTTATATACAGGTCAGGCATATTTTTATCAGCCAGAGGAGAAGTTGTGGATAGTAATTAATAAAGCGTTGAAGGATTTTATTTGGCAGAAGATGAGGGCAAGAGTCACATGGGATATGCTGACCCTCCCAATAGAATAAGGAGGTATACGATTACTTGATTTTAAGGGATATCTTAGAGCTACACAGTTAAGGCTCTTATACATAACACAAGCAGAAAGCTAAATGTCAAACTGTAAATGGATGACAATGAAGTGGGTGAGTAATTCAAGAAATAAGGAGCGGATGGGATTTTGAACACAGACCCTTAAGGAGAATAATGACAGTCAAACAGAAGATTATATTCATAAAGTAGCAGAAACTATACTAAGAACTAAGCCAATACAAGAATGGAGAAAGGATATTCAGCAGACAGGGCTGATTACAATTAGAGATACAAGAAATAGACAAAAGGATGCTGGATTTACTGCAGGAAGATGGCAAAGGAACCAAGGTATTGGGAATAAATAATTAGGGAAGAAAAGATAATAGAATAGGAAGAGACTAAGAAAACATTTGGATTGCAGGCTAGTGATTTTCTTCCTTATCCTTTATCAAAGACTGATAGCAGAGTATATACAAAGAGAAAGGGATAAGGGAACCCTAAGTGAAATAACTGAATTGGTTGAGTGTTCAGTTGAATCTAAAACAGAAGCTGCTGTTAAAAAGTTAGGAATATAAAATATTGCATGACAACTATGGGAATCAATCAGAAGAGGTCAGAAAAGATTGGGAAGAGAGATCAGAGATGCAATTCACAAAGAAACAAGAGGCCATATGCATGGCTCCAAAATATGCAATAAAATCTAGAGAATTTTGGGATTTTTGCCTGGAAGTGTTCAGATTAATACTTTTATAGCCATGCAAACTCCAAAGAATGTTTTCTCAGGTAGATGTCAAATATTGTGATGGGGAAGACAGAGGTAACTTAAGCCATATCTTTTGGGAGTCTTGTAAGTTGTCAGACTTTAAAAATTCCCTAGAGAGGACTCTGTCAGAAATACTGAGTGAGCAAATAAGTGTAACTAAGGAAATTATTTTTTTGAGCAGGGATACAGGATATCAATTGCCTAGACATAGTAAGGCCTTGTTAAGTTTAATTCCAGTGGCTGACAAAATAGCAATTACTAGAAAATGTCAATCAAAGTCTAAATTAATTATACTAAAAGTAGTGAATATAGTAACAGAGATAAAATAACCAGAAGTAGGATCTTTAGAAAAGGGTAGGAATAAATTACATAGAAAACATGGGATTTTTGGGAAGAATACATTCAGAAAATTGTTAAGGATGAGGAATGAGGTTTAAGAAAAGGCAGAAACTGAATAATTTATGTAATGTTGCTTAGATTATAGGATATAACAATATATGTGATATATGATGTTTGTAACTGTGACCTTGTTCATATGGCCTGCTTACTTTTATATAAATGTAAGTTTGCCTATGTCACAAGTGATAATTCAATAAAGATGTTTTAAAACCAAAGAACTGCTAATATGCATTATTTTCCAGTTGCCCATAATACAGAATATCTTAATTGTACACTTCAATATCCGTTTTATTTCTCTGACCTTTACTGCATGCATTTTGTTCACTTTTTCCTTGTTTGCTTATTAGCATGAACACCTCACTGGGTGAAGAGGCAAAAGGCTGCTCTTAGTTGGGGTGATGCGATATTTTTTGTGAACTATTTATGCCTGTTAGGGACAAGAGCATGTTGACCCCTTTGTTCCTTGAAGAGATGAGAGCTGAATGCAGATAGCAGGGCCATCATATGCTGGGAGGATGCTTTTTTTTGCAGCTGGAGCTGTAGTTTGCATTTTGTGTGCTTCAGGAGAGCACATGCATGCATGCTTACACAGCTTATCCTAGTATGTGGTGCATAGCTGTTGCAAGCATGGCTGTCATAGTTATCCTCTCTGTGGACTAACCCTTGCCATTCCACTAAGGTGAGAGTTTAGAGTCAACATCTGCCTCCCCATTCCCTTTGCCAGTTCTTTTAAGATCTGGTCTGCTACTCAAATCCAGGATTTCTTGTGCAAAACTCAGGACAGTACGCTTCTTATGGAGAACTTTTGTAAATCCACAGAAGTCTACTATAATAAAATCTCAACTTTAAGGATCTCAGACTTTCTGGAAGGAAACATCTTCCTTGCTGTATGAAATGCATGTAGTATATATTTTTTACAATTCTTACATTGAATTTTCAAATAGAAATCAGTGAATTAAAAAAACTTACATAGGTTCATAGGTTGGTACTAGGCTATCGGCCGTAGGACCTATACAAGCCTAGCCATAACAATTCCCTGGCTATTTCTTCCCACACTATTTACTTCCCTGGGCCCCTGTCTAGTAGGGCTACTGATATGATGCCCGGGGGGGAATTTCCTTTCTCCCATCCAATCGTCAAGGTTCCGTTTGAAGATGACCAAAGAGGCGCTCTGCTTGACATGTATGGGCAGGCTATTCCAGAGTCTGGGGAATCTCTGGGTCAGGAACCTATCCTTCCAGCATGTTTTTTTTATTGTGATGACAAGGTTTAGATCCTTGGAGTATGTGGCTCTGAGGGGTTGGGATTTCCTTAAGTGTAGCATGTCCAACAGCTCTGGGTTTGACATGGCCTTGTATGTTAAGCAGAAATCGTCTCTGAGTAGACAATATGTGACAGAGTATAGCTGGCTTTTTTAAGGCGGTCAGAGTACAGCATCTGCTTTAGGCCTGTGATTCTTTTAGTGAGGTATTTCTGCGTCCTTTCCAGTTGTTGCAGATGTCTTAAGAGGTACATACCAAATGGGGCACTGTATTCTGTAATGGGTCTAATGAGGGATGAGTACAGTGGGACAATGACCTCCTTTTTTCTGGAAAAAAGCCTTTAATGATGAGGTGTGCCACATAGAAGGATTTCCTGACTGTTGTGGCAATGTGGTTATCGAAGGTGAGACCACTGTCCACCTGTGTCCCTAAGTCTCTTATCACACTTTCGTTGTTTAGTGTATTGCCACCTATATGGTAATTCACGCATACATGTTTTTTTCCCAAAAGGGATAGCTATATATTTCTTGGCATTGAGATTGAGCCCATGGCTCTGGCACCAACCATCTGTTTTTGTAAGGCCCTTTTGTAGAGTATCCACATCATTTGGGGATTAAGTAATGGCTCCCAGTTTGCAGTTATCTGCAAACTTTGTTAGCCAGAGTCCCTTAGTGTTGGCATGTACTTCAGAGAAGTAGATGCCAAACAAGAGCGGTGCCAGGACTGAACCCTGAGGTACTCCACTTGTCACCTGTCTGGAGCTGGATTTGGAGTCAGTTACTTTTACAGTGTAGGTTCTGTCAGTAAGCCAGTTGGCAGCCCATTGAGTGATGTAGGGATTAATGCCCAGCTTAGTAAGTCTATCTATGATTCCAGAATGGGGGATGGTGTCAAAGGCCTTGGCAAGGTCCAGATAGGCTGTGTGGACCGCCTTACCCTCGTCCATGGCTCTGGAGACTGATTTGAAGAAGTCAATCAGGTTCAGGAGACAAGATTGGCCCTTCATGAACTCAAACTGGGTGGAGTCCAGTGTTTTAAGATCGCCAATGTCTTTGTTTATAAGTTCCATGATAATACGTTCCATGGCCTTGCAGATCAGGCTCATCAGACTGATGGGGTAGTAGTTCCCGGGATCTAAGGTGGATCCCCCTTGCAGAGTGGGATAACTGTAGGTGTGCGCCACTCAGTCGGCACAAAGCCTGAGGTGAGGCTATGATTAAACATGACGAGTTGCCAGTTCATTTTGTAGTTCATGTAATACACAGCCCGGGATGTCATCTGGTCCTATGGATGCTGTATTCTTAGCTTTGGAGAGTACGTTTTTTACCTGTGTGGCCGTAATTACTGGAATTTGGCAGTCTTCCAGTATTGAGATGGGCTGTTTAGGGGGTGAGAGGGGGGTGAAGTTGGCGCTGAATTGATCTGTCAGGATATTGGCAATATCCTTGGGATCAGTATATTTAATGCCATTCTGTTGTAGCTCAGAGCAGATCTGAGCATTGCCATTTAGATTCTTGACATAGTTATAGAATGCCTTGTGGTTGTCTTTGGAATCTTTGGCAATTTTATTTTCATAACTAGCTTTGCATATTCTAAAAAAGTTGTATCTATTATCTCTATACTGCTCTCGGTGTAATAAAGAAAACAAGGAAGGTAGAAAAATAGGAAAAAATAAATAATAAACCTCAATCCATTTTATAGACTCAGAAAATAAAACTCTACTCAACTAATGTGTTCACAGACCCTAATCTAAATAGGATCATAGCTTTTTACTAGGCAAGTGGCCCATGGCACATTAGAGGGTCCTAGCTAAATTTTCCATTTGTCCTAGAGCACTGGCTGGTTAAATTGACTAAGAAATGCCCACTAGTCAAATAGAGGCTTGGGGAATCAAAACCTTGACTCAAAGCAGCTGCTTGTTAATAGTTCATGGCCTTAGTCATCTGCATTATGTGCCAGACTGAAGATAACTGACAGTTTTTCTAGTTGGTTAAACTAGTGTGTATGACACCACTGACAATCTGGGAAAAATTCACACAGAATTCTGTTCAGATCCCCCAGCTTGTTTCAAGCTGCTACAAGCACCCATTAAGGGGTAAAATGAGAAACATCTAGAAGCAGTGTTGGCCTTTTTATTGACAACAAAGCTTTCTATTCATTTATTGGACTAATCTGTAATAAGTCTTCTCCATGTACTGAGACCATTTGTACATCCCTTCTTAAAGACTAAGGGGGTCAACAGCGCAAATATTTAAAGTCAGTAAACATGGATAAAAACCCACCACTCTTTTAAAACATATTAATACATGATTTCATTCTGTAGTACTGTAGTACTGAATCACTGTTTTTAACATAATGAAATTGTGTACAGGGATAACAGGGACCAGATGCATTCCTTGTAGGTAAAATTACTACTCATTCTTTCACTCTTCCAGTTTTTGTTTCATTTATCAGATACCTTTACCCAAAATACATACTCCCTTGACTATGGTCAATATATCTGTATATTCCTCCTCATATCAGCAGCTCCTTTTGCCCTATCTAGTTACTCCTTTGGCAAGTCTAGTCCATATTATGAATCAGCTATGAAGGATCCTATGTTGCTGATCCCATACTGGTCCCATTTGTCTTTATTCCTCACAAAAGTGCAAAGCTTCCTTTCACTTTCCATGTTTAATACATACATCATTCTGACTTATTTTGGTTTGGATGGAAAATTTATGCTTCTACACCATCTCTATCCAAGGCCTTAAGCACCCACGTCTGTGAGACAAATACCATCACTGGGTACCCCCAGTGCCCTCACTTTCAACAGACTTTATTACAAATGATCACTTCCAGACTGTATAGCTCTCAGGCATAACTTTCGTCATTAGGAAGATTCTGTTGCATGACAGTCGGCCTATACTTTGACCAACCAGTGATACCTTTATTCTCCTCATGGAAATCTATTGTGGTTATTCCCCTTCCTAAAGCTCACCTATCATCATCATCATCATCATTATCATAAACCCCATTTTTCCCATTTTCTACATGGGGTCAATGTGTTATGTCAATTGTTGCCATCACTCTCTATTCAATGCCACTGTCCTACTTTCTTTGACACTCATGCCAGACTGCCACAGGTCTTCTTTCACACAATCCATCCACCTCATTGCTGAATGCCCTTGATTCCTGTTACCTTCTTCCTGTCTGTCCCGAAACTAGATTGTCTTCTGCTTTTCTGCATATATGCCCAAACCACCATAATATGTTCTGTTTAACCTTTTCTGCAGTTGGACCTACTTTGGTTTCTGCTCCAATGCCATCATTTCTTCATCTGCCCACAGTGTGCATCCTGCCACACATCTCAGGCACTTCCTATCCATCACCTCTAGCTTCCTCATCTGCTCTGACTTTACTGTCTAGGTTTCTGTACCATACTTTCAATTGCTATGCCCTTACTGCCCAAGTTTCCATGCCATACCGTAGCATTGGTTGCACCACTGTTTTGCACACCTTACTTTTCAGCTTCTTTGCCATTCTTCTGTCATATACTACACCTCACTTCTGTGCCAGTGGGCTGCAGCCCCTCTGATTCTAGCTTTATCCTCTTCATTCAGACTTCCCTTCTTCTCAGCTACCCCTCCCAGGTACTTGAAGCTTTAACCTGTTCCACTATTTCCCTTCTATCTCAGTTCTCATCTTCTTCTGAATTCCACCATTTGCTGTGATTATCACTGTCTTCTCTGTATTAGTTTCATTCCATGTGCATTCAGTTTTGCATTCCATTATCCTATCCTTTGCTGAAGTTCTTGTTCAGATTCTGCCTGCAATACCAGATCATCTGCATGCAGCAGCTTGGTTGATCTGTCCCCTCTGACCAGTTTGCTAATTTAGTCCATCACCAGTATGAACAGTGTGCTCAGAGCTGAACCCTGGTGCACAACCAATCCCACTGGGAATCCCATTGTGAGAGCAGACACTGTTCATACTTAAGTCATTAGGTCCTTGTACATAGCTTGCACTAATTCTACTAATATTTCTGGGACTTTGAATCATCACAGGACTGTGCAAATCAGCATTCTTGGGACCTTGTCATATGCTTTCTACAAGTCTAAGAATGCCCAGTTGGTCGCATTTCACATCTCTAGCTTCTTCTCAACTATCTCTCTCACTGCAAACATCCGGTCAGTTGTGCTGCCTCCTGATTTGAATCCAAACTGCTCATCTCCCATTTTACTTTCTACTACTCTGTGTATTGATTTATTGATATTTAATTACCGGGAAAGTCCAACTAGGTAACTGCCCATTTTCAGCTGAGGCCCAGGGAGAAAAAGCTCCAAAGTATTACAAAAACATCTTAAGAACAACAATTTTACCATCTTGGAAAATAATGCAAACACAACCACAGTTTAAATAATTATACCAAATTAGACAATTAACAATTTAAAGGAATAGTATTCCATTTCCTTTCTCTCACCATTGCCTAGTTCTCTGTTTTCAACTGAATGCACATGTATTAACTACAGGTTTTTTTTTTGTAATAAGCAGCCTGGCCAAAATCCTACCATAATTGCTCTCCATTCCACTGACACCATTTACTATAATATGGATATAAACAAACTCTCATAGACTTCATTCATTGATCCTATCAAAACCTTTCAATGAATTTCACATATCAAACTCCAAGCAAGGCTAGCATAATACAGTTATATGCTTTGCCATTTTGTTCATGGTACTAGCTTACACATCTCTCTCATTCAACACATCTCACTTTAGGGGTCTCCCTCCCACCCAAGGATCTGTATCCAGTTTAATGAATGTCAGTATTTCTACAAACATCCTTACATCTGACTATTCTGAACTTCAAGCAGTTCTTTATGCAGATTACCTAGTATTTAATTCTTATCATGCTGTTAAATTTATAAGCAAATAATAAGTCTGAAATATAGTTTTTGCTAAATTTTCTTGATTTCACATGTAGTAGCTTTCTCCAGTCTCACAGCCTGTTTAAATGGTTGTGAATGTAGCCCACTTTTTAAAGGTTGATCAGCTTATTTTTAAAATATGTTGTAAATCAGGGATATAAGTTCTAATCAAGAGAATGTCAAGGTCCCATTTTAGATGTGGTGTCTGATTTACTTCCTCTATTTTAAACAAAAGGTTAAGCTTGATGTGTTGTGGTTTATATTTGTCGTCTGGAGCACCTTTGTGATGATAGACATTTTCATGACTTAGGCCATATATGAAATTTTTTTGTATGGAAATGATTGAAGAGTTTTTTCAGCCAGCAGCAACGTTATAACTTTGTGAAATGTTTTTTTTTGTCTGTTAATATTCAAAAATAAATTACCATGAGCCTAGCTAGGCACACCAAAGATGCATTTGTTTACAGATAGCCTCACAAAAATGACAGTAATTGAGCAAATTGACTTTTGCTATACAAGTGGTCAGCAGTGGAGTTTTGCCATTTTTAAAGGCTACACAATTCATCTGATTCACAATAAGTGTAGTGTAAGTATTTCCCTCAATCACTTTTCACCTCTCCCACACACATTGTCAGGTAGATTGCTTTGCCTGATGACATGGGTGTAGTGTGTCCATACTGCTGACCAACCTGGCTTTTTTAGTGATCTAGGTGCTGAATGCCTGGTCAGAAGATGTAAGAAATAGTGTAGTCATAGTCTGGTTCAACTTTCCTAGCAGCAGGAGGGTATTTTTGTCACTACATTAACCTCTGGGGAAGATGTAATTGCAATTATCTAAGTGTGGAGTTTGAAGCATATCAGAACATATGTTTATGAGCTACCAAGGGCTACCTATGAAGCTATATCTCATTGCCAGGATAGAGTAATACGGGATAGACTAGGTAACTTAGTTTGTTGGGGGGGGGGGGGATTTTGTATAAAAGTTAAGGGTCTTACCTCACAGATTTATTTGTTTATTTATTAACTGACATTTGATTACTGGGAAAGGACGACTGGGTGGGAGCCCATTTTCAACAGAGGCCCAGGGAGAAAAGCTCCAAAGTATTACAAACCATTTTAAGAACAATATTTTTACAATCTTTAAAAATAATACAAAAAACATCTACAGTTGAAATAATTTTACTAAATTAACCATAATATGACAACATTGGATAAGAATAGCTTGTTAGCTGTTGGGGAAGCACCCACCAAGAGGAGAAAACGTTGAGAGAAGAAAGGAGCCACTTTTGAGATTTTAAGTATTTTTCCTCTGTTTATTTGCTAAGTTTTTCTGCATAGCCACCTATTTTGAGCATTTTCTGGCAAGTTAAACTTGATTTTTGCATTAGTAAATGCATTTAGAGCACAACCTAAAGCTGTTTACTGAATTTCCTGTTTGCACTTATTTTTAAAATCGTTTTTTTCTCAAAACTTGCATTTTATCTGTCTTTGGCCTAGCACTCTTGTGTGGGGTCATTTACTGCACTGTTATAACTTGTTGATACTTGTGAACCTCTGCTATCTCTGAAAAAAACAAAAAAAAAAAAAAAATCTTGCTTTTTTTCCACTTTTCTGAGATTTAAAAAAGTTCAGTTACAGGCTTGCTGCTCTTGAACTGTTTGTAAGTTTCTTGGAGGCCATTTTTTGCTTGGGCTAAAGGGAAGTCTCTCTGTTGATCAGTGGCAGTGAAAAACATTGAGCAACCTGCCTGCCCCTGTGGGAGTGGTTACTGAATTGAAACTGTAGTTTTATTGGCCATTTTGGGTCAATTTCAAACTCCTTCATCTTCCTCTCTTAAAACATGGTTGCCTCATGGTTTTGGTGTCTTTTCAGGCTTGTTGGCTATTGGTGAAGCACCCACTAAGAGGAGAAAATGCTGAGAGAAGAAAGGAGCCACTTTTGAGATTTTAAGTATTTTTCCTCTGTTTATTTGCTACGTTTTTCTGCATAGCCACCTATTTTGAGCATTTTCTGGCTTGTTAAACTTGATTTCTGCATTAGTAACTGTATTTAGAGCACAACCTAGAACTGTTTACTGAATTTCCTGTTTGCACTTATTTTTTAAATGGTTTTTTTTTCTCAAAACTTGCATTTTATCTGTCTTTGGCCTAGCACTCTTGTGTGGGGTCATTTACTGCACTGTTATAACTTGTTGATACTTGTGAACCTCTGCTATCTCTGAAACAAAAAACAAAAAAACAAAAAAAATCTTGCTTTTTTTTCCTACTTTTCTGAGATTTAAAAAAGTTCAGTTACAGGCTTGCTGTTCTTGAACTGTTTGTAAGTTTCTTGGAGGCCATTTTTTGCTTGGGCTAAAGGGAAGTCTCTCTGTTGATCAGTGGCAGTGAAAAACATTGAGCAACCTGCCTGCCCCTGTGGGAGTGGTAACTGACTTGAAACTGTAGTTTTATTGGCCATTTTGGGTCAATTCCAAACTCCTTCATCTTCCTCTCTTAAAACCTGGTTGCCTCATGGTTTTGGCATCTTTTCAGGCTTGTTGGCTGTTGGTGAAGCACCCACCAAGAGGAGAAAACGCTGAGAGAAGAAAGGAGCCACTTTTGAGATTTTAAGTATTTTTCCTGTGTTTGTTTGCTAAGTTTTTCTGCATAGCCGCCTATTTTGAGCATTTTCTGGCATGTTAAACTTGATTTCTGCATTAGTAACTGTATTTAGAGCACAACCTAGAGCTGTTTACTGAATTTCCTGTTTGCACTTAATTTTAAAATCGTTTTTTTCTCAAAACTTGCATTTTATCTGTCTTTGGCCTAGCACTCTTGTGTGGGGTCATTTACTGCACTGTCATAACTTGTTGATACTTGTGAACCTCTGCTATCTCTGAAAAAAAAAAAAAAAAAAAATCTTGCTTTTTTCCCACTTTTCTGAGATTTAAAAAAGTTCAGTTACAGGCTTGCTGTTCTTGAACTGTTTGTAAGTTTCTTGGAGGCCATTTTTTGCTTGGGCTAAAGGGAAGTCTCTCTGTTGATCAGTGGCAGTGAAAAACATTGAGCAGCCTGCCTGCCCCTGTGGGAGTGGTTACTGACTTGAAACTGTAGTTTTATTGATCATTTTGGGTCAATTCCAAACTCCTTCATCTTCCTCTCTTAAAACCCTCTTCTGCACGGTTTTGCGCATTTTTGTGCATTGCGCAACAGCGGGCAGTGCCGCCTAATTGGGATTAAACTATTCCTGGCTCCACAAAGTCTGCTCTTCACTTTTTCCCTTAGAACTGCTCTATTTCTCAATTTAAACACCATATTCTCATTCTATGGCCCTTCACTGGTCCAATTAAGTAATCCTACAAGTTAGCACTATTAAACCATAAGCACTACTTACTCTTATACTCTCTACGATTACCCTGTCCTCTATTTGTCCGTCTTAAATTCAGTTTCCCTATATTACTCTAGCATACAGTGTGAAATATTTTCTGCTTAAAAACCTCAGCTTTGGCCGGCTAAGAACTTGGTTATATTCAACTGGACAAATAAGAGAATTTAAGTACCTTTATCTACACTTTTTTTTTTAAAAAAAATACAGCATTTAATTTGATTTAAACTGTGTTGTAGAAAATCTAACTGAACTGGCAGTTTTAACTCTGCTCTTCAGTAACTTGAACTGAAGTTAGTGTCTGCTGAATTTTGTTATTTGCTAGTAATTACAGGTGTGGGGGTAGCCACATTCTTTGATTTCCTGTCCTTGCCTATTTAAGTGGTACAGTGTGAAATATTTTCTGCTTAAAAACCTCAGCTTTGGCCGGCTAAGAACTTGGTTATATTCAACTGGACGTATAAGAGAATTTAAGTACCTTTATCTGCACTTTTTTTTAAAAAATACAGCATTTAATTTGATTTAAACTGTGTTGTAGAAAATTTAACTGAACTGGCAGTTTTAACTCTGCTCTTCAGTAACTTGAACTGAAGTTAGTGTCTGCTGAATTTTGTTATTTGCTAGTAATTACAGGTGTGGGGGTAGCCACATTCTTTGATTTCCTGTCCTTGCCTATTTAAGTGGTACAGTGTGAAATATTTTCTGCTTAAAAACCTCAGCTTTGGCCGGCTAAGAACTTGGTTATATTCAACTGGACGTATAAGAGAATTTAAGTACCTTTATCTGCACTTTTTTTTTAAAAATACAGCATTTAATTTGATTTAAACTGTGTTGTAGAAAATTTAACTGAACTGGCAGTTTTAACTCTGCTCTTCAATAACTTGAACTGAAGTTAGTGTCTGTGTTGTAGAAAATTTAACTCTGCTCT
This sequence comes from Protopterus annectens, assembly GCF_019279795.1. Lineage (NCBI taxonomy): Eukaryota > Metazoa > Chordata > Ceratodontiformes > Protopteridae > Protopterus > Protopterus annectens. The sequence continues at coordinate 1,217,383,169 of NC_056733.1, read as the reverse complement.
TCAGTTATTCCCACCCACCCTCCCTGTTTTTGTTTTGGTGTTAATCTTAGTGGCCTTGAAACTGCCCGCCCCTCAGCCTGCCTCTGGGCCCATCTCATTTGCTCACTCAACTGAGTGCAGTGAGATCATATTCTGATTTCAGGCACTCCTACTGTGTACAAAGAGAGCATCTGGGAAACAGACAAAAAAAAATTAAGCTTATTTCCTGCCTTTCCTGTTAAGTGGTATAGACTATTTGTAGGCTTCTGAGCCCCCAAACCCTTCTGTGTTTGAGGGAAGCCTTCTAGCTTGTTTGTTTTTCTTATAACTAGCCAGTTTTCTAGTTTCAGCACTCAAATCTGTTTCTTTGATCTCAGCACTTGTTCAGATTAAAAAAAAAAAAAAAAAAAAATTTTCATCTGCTTTTACTGTACTTGTGTTCTACCTACTTCATTTTACTTTTGCATCATCTTAAAATACTCAATTGTATTTATTACTGCTTGGTGTAACTCATTCTAAGCCTTTTGGTTTAAACACTTGGGCTTCGGACCAGTTGTTTTGCACTGAGAGGGTTTGTGGTCTGCACTGTAGTGGCAGAACAGGTAGCTTACATCCTTCTAAGTTGGGAACTGCTGATTAAGGGCTCAGTGTCTGTTATTCTAAAAGTGTATTAATTCTGGTTTAAGCACTTGGGCTTTCAGGCCAATTATTTTACATTAAGAGGGTTCGTGGTCTGCACTCTTGTGGGAGGAGAGGCTGGACTCTGCCCTTCTGAGCTGGGAATTTCTGGTTAAAGGCTTATAGTGCATGCATATCTGAACTGCTTCTTACTGAAGTTGGTGCGCCTTGTTTGCTGTGGCATAGACTGGATTCGGGCCTGCTGGATCTAGCTTTGTTTGTGTAACTTGAGCACTAATCCAGACATTCTCTAAAGTATTCAATTGTATTTATTACTGCTTGGTTGTAACTTGATTAAAGTGTAGCTATCATTCTAAGTCTTTTGGATTAAGCACTTGGGCTTCAGACCAGTTGTTTTACATTAGGAAGGTTTGTGGCAAGCACTGTGGTGGCAGGACAGTTAGCTTTCATCCTTCTAAGCTGGGAACTGCTGATTGAGAGTCCAGTGTCCAAGTGTATTAGTTCTGGTTTAAGCACTTGGGCTTCAGGCCAGTTATTTTACATTAAGAAGGTTCGTGGTCTGCACTCTTGTGGGAGAAGAGGCTGGACTCTGCCCTTCTGAGCTGGGAATTTCTGGTTAAAGGTTTATAGTGCCAGAATATTTGAACTGTATCTTACTGAAATTGGTACACCTTGTTTGCTGTAGCATAGACTAGATTCAGGCCTGCTGAATCTAGCTTTGTTTATATGCTTGTTGTTTGTTTGCTTGTTATTTCCCTGGAACGCTAATTCCACCTAATACGCGGCTTCTCAGCGCTTCTGTGGATCACTAGTGATATCCGCATTGCTTACTGTACTTATTTCCTTGTTTCACGTGAAAGAAAGTTACTGTTTTTCGTTTTTGCATTTAGTTACTTGTAACTCATTGCACTCAAGTTACCTGGCACTTGCTCACTAAAGCAATTATATAAGTCAGCACTAAAAGTTAAAAGCACTACACCCTCACTCCCCACTGGCCCTTGTTTTCAATTATTAAGGAGTTCCCAATATTATTCTAGCATGTCCAAAGGTCAGTTGTCAACCTCCTCTCTGGTCCAGCTGGTGAATCTGGGAATCTTGAGGCAATGTTATAACTGCCTCATGTACACAGACAACCCTCTCCTCCTCCCACATAACACAAATACTTGCGAGAGATGCAGCTATTTAGCCAAACTGGAGGCTGAGCTCTCTCAACTCAGGACTGGCAAGACCAGACAGGAGGAGAAGGCAACTACACACACCACAAAACCAGCCTCACATAATGCTACCACACCACTGAATCAAACACATAAACACACAAAGACATACTCGGAGGCTCTGAGTAAAAATTTACCTAAACAGCAGAGGCCTCCAAAGCAGACACCCAAACAACTGCTACCTCAAGACACCCCACAAGCAACACATAAACCACAAAATCAGTGTGCAAAGCAGTCACAGCCCTTAAGGCCAAATACAACACCAAACATACTTGTCATAGGTGACTCCATAGTCAGACACACTGACGTCCCACTCACCAGGCTGAACAAGGAGAGGGTCACAGTAAGCTGCCTATCGGGTGCTAGAATCCGCCACATAACACAAGCACTCGGGTCACTCCACTGCAAGTACAAATATGACACAGTCATTGTCCATGCTGGTGTGAACGACCTGAGATGCACCTCCCTGGACTACATGAAAAGAGACATAGAGGAGCTCTCTGATTATGTAGCCCAGGCAGGTATGACCCTGACCCTGAGCAGTATCCTTCCTTCACCAAGAATGATGCCACAATATAGAGACAAGATAATCAGCTTTAACAACTGGCTTAATGTCTGGTGTCATTCAAAGGGGATCCAGTGTCTGTCTGCCTGGGATGACATGCTTGACAAGCCACGCTGCTTCGCAAGGGACGGCTTGCACCTGTCACCCCTGGGATTCTGGATATTGGCTAAGGCTCTTGCCACCCCCATAGTGCCTTTTTTAGGCAAGGCTCATATTCTAAACCTACCACCCTAGAAAACAAAAATGGGAAGAAACTGAGGGTAATGCTGCTCAATGGCAGAAGTCTAAATCTCAAAATGCAAGCACTCGAGGCCCTTCTCAGCATGGCGAACATCGATGTCTGTGCTGTAACTGAAACCTGGTTCAAGGCTCCTGAGAGCACCCCAGCACTATTAGGTTTTACCTCATATCATGCATTACGGCCCCAAAACCCGGACCACACCACAAAAGGAGGGGGTGTATCCATATTCATAAAGGATACCCACACCTCTAGGTTGGTGGCAATGCACGAAGCTTCGGAAACCATCCAGGTGCAACTAACCATAGGCAAAACTGCTCTACAAATTGTAGCATGCTACAGGCCACCCTCTCAAACTCAGGAACCCCACACAGCCTTCCTGAAGACACTGGAGGGTATAAATGTATCTCCAAACACCATCATATTGGGTGACTTCAACTACCCGAATATAGACTGGGAACATTACTCAAGCCCTAACTTTCTAGCCCAACGGTTCCTGGAGTTCATAAATTCAAATGCCATGGAACAGCTAGTCACTGTTCCCACGAGAGGAGAAAATATACTAGATCTCATTATCACAAACATGGGGACAAAATGCTCCACACTGGAAGTATATCTCTCATTGGTGAGATTTGATCATAAACTAATCTCACTGGAAATCCACATCCCGCCCCCACCCCAAACAAAAAATACCACAGTGAAGAACTTCTCTAAAGCAAACTTCACACTACTCAAGACTGGTGTGGTATCCTTCAAGGCCCCTGAGCCAGTGGAAACCACAACCCAAGCTGTGGAAGCCCTTACAAATGCCTTCTATGAACACCTCCAGGACTGCATGGATCAGGCAATCCCAAATAAAACCAAGACTCTTTCCACAAAGGTCAAACGTCCAGTCTGGTGGACCCCAGCCATTAACAAACTTTACAATAAGAGGAGAAAGCTATTACATGATAGAACAAAATCCATAAAAGGTAAGTCACCCCTGATCATTATTAGTAAAAAAATACGAGCATTCATAAAATCAACTAAGGCCAATTTTGAGAGAAAAATTGCCATGGATTCAAAGGACAATCATAAGGCCTTTTTCAGCTATGTTAGGAACCTGGGTGGAAACTCCCAGATATGCTCAGAATTAGTCCAAAATGATACAAAAATCACTGAACCCACAGACATTGCCAACATACTGGCAGACAGGTTCCGTGCAAACTTCACCCCCCTCTCCCCCCTAAAGGAGAGATAACTATCCCAGCGGAGTGTAGCCTCCCAGACATCTCAAATGCGCAGGTGAAAGCTGCTCTCTCTAAAGCTAAAAACACAGCATCAATGGGACCGGATGGTGTCTCCGGCTGTGTGCTACACGAGCTAAATGAGGAATTAAACCCGCACATAAGGCAGCTGTTTAATCTCAGCCTTACCACAGGATACGTGCCCAAGGAGTGGCGTACGGCAACTGTGGTCCCACTCCACAAAGGCGGTGCCTCTACGGACCCTGGTAATTACCGGCCCATAAGCTTAACAAGTCTAGTCTGCAGAGCTATGGAGAGGATCATAATGGAGCTCATAAACAAATATATAGGGGACTTGCAGACATTGGACCAGACCCAGTTTGGCTTCGTCAAGGGCAGATCATGCCTTTTGAACTTGGTCGACTTCTTTGAAACAGTCACCAAGGCCATTGATGAGGGAAAGGCAGTTCATACAGCCTACCTTGACCTTGCAAAGGCTTTTGACACAATACCCCACTCGGGTATTGTAGAAAAACTTACCAGCTTAAATGTAAACCCATATGTCACAAGATGGGTTGCAAACTGGCTTAAGGACAGAACCCACAGGGTTAGAGTTGCTGGCGCTATGTCAGACTCCAAGCCGGTCACAAGTGGTGTCCCACAGGGCTTGGTCCTTGGCCCCCTATTGTTCGGCATCTACTTCTCAGAAGTACAGGCCAACATGGGAGGACTTTCGCTGACAAAGTTTGCAGACGACTGCAAACTGGGCGCCATAGTGGAAAGTGCATCGGACACGGATATCCTTCAGAAGGGACTCACGGAAACAGATAGCTGGTGTCAGAGCCATGGCCTGAAGTTAAACGCCAAAAAATGTATAGTCATACCCTTCGGGAAAAACAAGGTAACCCCAAGCTACCATATAGGTGGCAATCCACTAAGCACAGAAGAGGTTATCAGGGACCTGGGGACCCAGGTTGACAGTGGCCTTTCTTTTGACACTCACGTTGCTAAAGTGGTTAGAAAGACCTTCTACATTGCCCACCTGATCATGAAGGGATTCACATCCAGATCTAGTGAGGTCATTGTTCCCTGTACTCTTCACTTATCAGACCAATGATCGAGTACAATGCCCCATTCAGGATGTATCTCACCCGACATCTGCAGCAATTGGAGAGACCCCAAAAGTTCCTCACCAAAAGGATAAAGGGACTCCAAAATCTGTCATATGCTGCCAGATTGAAGAAACTCCAGCTCTATTCAGTCGCATACCGTCTGCTCAGAGGTGACATGTGCCTGACATACAAGGCCATGTCCAACCCGGAATTAATGGACATGCTCCACCTCAAAAAATCCAAATCCACCAAAACCACTAGAGCAAGCGACTTAAACCTTAGCACGGATATAAATAGGACGTGCTGGAGGGATAGATTTATCACTCAGAGACTCCCTATGCTGTGTAATAAAATCCTGGTCCATGTGAGGCAGAGCACCTCGCTGGCTCTGTTCAAGAGAAATCTTGACCTGTGGATGGGAGATCGTAGGTTTACCCCGGGAATCATCTCTGTGTCACTGCTGGACAGATGCACAACAAACTAATGGGCACAGTATTTTTTCATATAAGGGGTGGCGTAAGCCACAAAACTTTGGGCTAGGCTTATAAAGGCCTTAGGGCAGATAGCCTAGTATAAACCTATGAACCTATGAACCTATGTCCAAAGGTCAGTCAATGGTTTCCTCTCCAGTCCAGCTGGTGAATCTGGGAATTTTGAGTCAATGTTACAACTGTCTCATGTACACGGACAACCCTCTCCTCCTCCAAACAGGTTCAAATATATGTGAGAGATGCAACTATTTAGCCAAACTGGAGCCTGAGCTCTCTCATCTCAAAACTGGTGTAACCAGTCAGGAGGAGAAGGTAACCTCTCACAACACAATTCCAGTATCACATAGTCAAACCACATCAGCGAACCAAACACATAAATACACAAAAACATTCTCGGAGGCTCTAAATAAAAATCTACCTAAGCAACAGATACCTCCAAAGCAGACATCCAAGCTAATGCTACCTCAAAACAAAACACGCACAACACATAGCCCACAAAGTCAGTGTGCCAAGCAGCCACAGCCCTTAAGGCTGAATAACACACCTGATACTCTTGTAATAGGTGACTCTATCGTCAGACACACTGATGTCCCACTCACCAGGCTGAATAAAGAGAAGGTCACGGTGAGCTGCCTGTCGGGTGCTAGGATCCGCCACATAATGCAAGCACTCAGGTCACTCCAAAGCAAATACAAATATGACTCAGTCATTGTACATGCTGGTGTGAATGACCTGAGACATACCTCCCTGGACTACATGAAAAGAGACATAGAGGAGCTCTCTGATCATGTAGCCCAGGCTGGTATGACCCTGAACTTGAGCAGCATCTTACCCTCACCTAGAATGATGACACAGTACAAAGACAAAATGATCGATTTTAACAATTGGCTAAAATGTTGGTGTCATTCAAAGGGGATCCAGTGTCTGTCAGCCTGGGATGACATGCTCGACAAGCCACGTTGCTTCGCTAGGGATGGCTTGCACCTGTCACCACTGGGCTTTCGGATATTGGCAAAGGCTCTTGCCACCCCATAGTGCCTTTTTTAGGCAAGGCTCAAAAGTCAAACCCACCCCCATAGACAGCACAAGGAACAAGAAACTAAGGGTAATGCTGCTTAACGCCAGAAGTCTTAACCTCAAGATGCATGCACTCGAAGCTCTCCTCAGTATGGAGAACATCGATATCTGTGCAGTGACAGAAACCTGGTTCAAGGCTCCAGAGAGCACCCCAGCACTACCAGGCTATACCTCATATCATGCTTTTTGGCCCCAAAACCCGGACCAAACCACAGAAGGAGGGGGAGTTTCCATATTTATCAAGGATATCCATACTTCCAGGTTAGTGGCATTGCACAAAGTATCGGAGACCATCCATGTGCAACTAACAGTGGGCAAGACTGCTTTTCAGTTTATAGCATCCTATAGACCACCCTCTCAAAGTCAGGAATCCCACTCGGCTTTCCTGAAAACATTGGAGAACATGAAGATCTCTCCGAACACCATTATATTGGGTGAATTCATCTACCCAAACATTGACTGGGAGCACTACTCAAGCCCCAGCACCTTAGCCCAAAGGTTCCTGGAAATTATAAACTCAAATGCTATGGAACAACTAGTCACCACTCCCACAAGAGGGGACAACATACTAGACCTGATCATTACTAACATGGGGACTCTATGCTGCATACCAGAAGTATATCCCTCATTGGTAAGATCAGACCATAAATTAATTTCACTGGATGTCCACATCCCGACCCCACCCCAGCCCAGAAAACCACAGTGAAAAACTTCTCAAAAGCGAACTTCTCACTTCTCAAAACCGAAGTGGAATCCTTCAAGGCCCCAGGGCCAGTGGAAACTATGGCCCAAACTGCAGAGTCTTATATAAACGCATTCTATGGACATCTCCAGGAATGCATGGATCATGCTATCCCAAACAAAACCAAGACCCAATCATCCAAAGGCAGATGTCCAGTCTGGTGGACCCCTGCCATAAATAAACTGTACAACAGAAGGAGGAAGCTACTACATGATAGAGCAAAATCCCTAATAGGGAAGGCATCTCTGATCAGTACTAGCAAAAAATTACGATCCGTCATAAAATCCCCCAAGGCCAGCTTCAAGAGAAAAATTGCACAGGACACCAAAGACAATCATAAGGCTTTTTTCAGTTATGTTACGAACCTGGGATGCAACTCCCAGACTTGTTCTGAGTTGATTCTAAACGACAAAAAATACACTGAACCCACAGACATCGCCAACATCCTGGCAAACAGGTTCAGTGCAAACTTCTCCCCCCCCTCCCCCCCAAAAGAGCAAGTATCTATTCCAGCAGAGGGCTGCCTCCCAAACATCTCTGATGCTCAGGTGAAGGCTGCCCTCTCCAAAGCAAAAAACACTGCTTCCGTGGGACCAGATGGCGTCCCAGGTTGTGTCCTACATGAACTCCAAGAGGAACTAATCCCTCAAATAAAACAGCTATACAATCTCAGCCTCACTACAGGATATGTGCCCACAGAATGGCGTACAGCAACAGTGGTCCCACTCCACAAAGGTGGAGCCTCTACGGACCCTGGAAACTATCACCCCATAAGCCTGACTAGCTTAGTCTGCAAGGCTATGGAGAGGATCATCATGGAGCTCATAAACAAAGACATTGGGGACCTAAAGACACTAGATCCTACCCAGTTTGGCTTTGTCAAGGGCAGATCCTGCCTTTTGAACCTGGTTGACTTCTTCAAAACAGTCACCAAAGCCTTAGATGAAAGGAAGGTAGTCCACACAGTCTATCTGGACCTTGCAAAGGCATTTGACACAATACCCCACTCGGGCATCATAGATAAGCTATCCAGCTTAAATATAAATCCCTATGTCACAAGATGGGTCGAAAACTGGCTCAAAGACAGAACCTACAGAGTGAGAGTTGCTGGAGCCGTGTCAGACTCGAAACCGGTCACAAGTGGCGTCCCACAGGGTTCTGTCCTGGGACCACTCGTGTTTGCTATATACTTTTCCGAGGTACAGGCAAACGTGGGAGGACTATGGCTCACCAAGTTCGCAGACAACTGCAAACTGGGCGCCATAATCGACTCTCCAGCTGACACAAACATCCTTCAAAAAGGTCTCACAGAGACAGATAACTGGTGCCAGCGCCATGGTTTAAAGCTAAATGCCAAAAAATGTATAGTCATACCCTTTGGCAAAAACAATGTGCCCACAAATTACCACATAGGCGGAAACCCATTAAGTACAGAGAAAGTTATTAGGGACCTGGGGACCCAAGTTGATAGCAATCTCTCCTTTGAAAACCACATTGCCAAAGTGGTTAGAAAGACCTTCTACATAGCCCACCTCATCACGAAGGGTTTCACATCTAGATCAAGAGAGGTAATTATGCCCCTTTATTCATCCCTCATCAGGCCCATCATAGAATACAATGCCCCTTTTGGGATGTACCTTACCCGACACCTGCAGCAATTAGAAAGACCCCAAAAGTATCTCACCAAGAGGATCAAGGGCCTCAAACAGATGCCATATGCTGCTCGGTTAAAAAACTCCAGCTCTACTCAGTTGCATACCGCCTACTTCGAGGCGATCTATGCCTGACATACAAAGCTATGTCAAATCCAGAATTAATGGACATGCTCCACCTCAGTAAATCTAAATCCCTTAGAGCCACACGCTCGAGGGACTTGAACCTCAGCACAGAAATAAATAGAACTTGCTGGAGGGACAGGTTCATAACCCAGAGGCTCCCTTCGCTCTGGAATAGAATTCCAGTTCATGTGAGGCAGAGCACCTCACTGAATCTCTTCAAGAAGAATCTCGATAGGTGGATGGGGGATCGTAGGTTTGTCCCAGGGATTACTCCCGTGTCACTATTAGACAGAGGCACAGTAAACTAAACCTTAAAAAGGGCACAGTATACTCAAATCATGGGGTGGCGTAAGCCATACAGAATCGGGCTAGGCTTATAATTGCCCCAGGGCAGATAGCCTAGTATGAACCTATATGACAATAATTTAATATTTAGAGAAATCTTAGCTAGTTTTTAGAGAAATTAAAGGTAAGCTAGTATAACAGAAACAGGAATTGCAATATGAAGTGAAGTGAGAGAAAAGAAAGCTTATGGCATATTTAGAGAAAAACCAGGGGGTAAAAGAACTGATAGAAGTAATGAAGTGAGTAAAGAAGGCAGACCACGGATGTGTAAGGTATAAACAGGTATTTGTTCACATTTAGGAATATAGTTTATCCTGGTGTTGAGCAAGAACAGAGCCAACCTTTGGCTGGGAAGTCATTCAGAATGATTTTAAAGTATGGGAAGCAAGGTATTGACCTGATGGATACAGGTAAGGAGTTCCGGGCTTTAGCAACATGGTATAGACAATACCCAGCAGATTTGATCGATTTCTGGACAGACATGAGATTTTGATCATCGGATCATAATGATTGACTGGGAACATAGTTGTGTAGAACATTATTTGGTGCTGGACAAGCAGATGGATGCTGGCTAATTTTATAGGTGGTAAAAAGCTGTGTATATGTTACTTGATGGGGTAGTTCTAACCAGTTTAGGCTTTTTAATGCTATACAGTAGTGGGTTCTGAAAGGTGTCTTTGCTGCAAATTTTTTGGCTTTGTTATCGCATAGCTCAAGTTTTGATTTTTGTGATGCCTAAAGTTTAATAAGGTTGGGAGCATCACAAAGAAATGTGGGGAGGAGATAAGTAGTGGCAAGTGTAGTTTTAGTTACATTGGTGAGAAAGTTTTTGGCTCTGTAAAGCATCCCTAGTTTTTGAAGAGTTTTTCTTATGCAGTTTTGTGTATACAGGTCGAATTTAAGATATCATCCACTGTCATCCCTAATAAATTGCCATGAGAAGTGACTTCAATGGCTGTAATATTGAGACGGAAGACTTCAAATTTTGTTTTTTTATGAGAAAGGGATTTCTGCAAAAAAAAAAAAAAAATAGTAGTTCATTTTTTAGGGGTGAGCATGAGTTGTGAGTTACAAAGCAATGTTTCAGTGGCTGTTAAAGTTCCCAAGTAAATTTTTGCAGGTGTGCCACATTTTCAGATGTACAGGAGTGTGGAGTCATCTGCATACTGTATTAAGGAGGCCAGCTGTGTGGATGTGTAGAGGATATTGGTGAGAATGTTGAAGAGGAGGGTACCAAGGATAGAGCTTTGTGGTACACTGGTGGTCACTGGGAGGTATGGAAAGAGTGTGAGGGTGCCATTTTACTGTCAGATATGTATTGGATAGGTAACCTTTGAACAATAGAGGGGGTGGACTGACAGACACTTAATGACATTTGAAATAGAAGTTTGCTGTGACAAACTGTGTTGAAGGCTGTTGACAATTTTAGAAATGAGGAGGAGAGTGGTTTGCTGTTATTTCTTGCTTTATTGACAGCATTTATATAGGTTAGAAGTGCAGTGTTAGTACTGTGAGAAGGATGAAAGCCAAGAAGTGCGGATGATGGGCATTCTTCCTGCAGGAGATAGTTTAACAATTGTTTATGAATACATTTTTCAAGTATTTTGGAGAGGGGGATAAGATTGCTATACGTTAAAAGTTAGTAATCTCTGTTGAATTTCTTCCTGTGTGCAGTGGGATAATGTGTGACTTTTTTCAGAGAGGGAATGTGGGGTTCCTTCATTAACCTATTTATAAGGACTTGAGACAGGACAGACAATGCTACTGGCTGCTATTTTAAGGTACTCGATTGGAATGTCATCAGCTGAAGTTGGGCATGGTTTGAGTTTGTTTAAGAGTAGTTTTATATAAGATGTGGGCACAGGTTTGAATATGAAGGTGGACATGGTGATATGTGGCTATTGGGCAGGTTTAGAATTAGATATTGGGGAATCCCCGGTTAGAGATGCTATACTATCTATGAAATAAAATACAAGGTGCAGAGTTTGATTCTGACCTAAGGTTATTAGCTAGGCTAGAAATAGTCGGCATACTGATAGCCTCATATTTACCTATGAGTCTATGATTAAACAGGGAGGCCAAGTACTGACTGTGACTACAGGTAGTCCTGTTATTCACCTCTACTTAGATGACTGGCACAGTGTAAATCATGATACATCTGAGATTATTAGGTGAGGTTAAGGGCCTAAATATAACTTCAGACAGACAGAGAAGTGCTCACATTATGAGTGCTCAGATATTTAGCTTTGAAACAAGACTGGTTATTCAGTCTTTATTATACCTTGGTGGGAGAAGTAATTTCTTGTTGAGGTCAAAAGAGTCACACAAGTCCATTATAAGAAAAAATGAGCTTGTTCTTTTAATCTGCATTTTAATTAAGAGTTTTAATGAATTTAGTGATTTTCTTCAAATAAATAATGTAAGGGTTTCTTTCTTTTGCTATGCTTAAATTGATTGTTAATGTAACTCACTTAATTCAGACATAAACAAAACAGTGATAAACTGTCTTGGCTGTTTTGTATAATTACTTCTTTTTACTTTATAAGTGGTAAAGTAATAACAGTGAAATGTATTTTTGCTCATATCACTGCCATAGCTGTGGTTTTATGGTAAGCTAAGACGGAATGTTAGTAATCTCAGAAAAAAAAAAAGAATAGCCTAAGTGTAGCCAGAGGGTCTATATTGAATCAGCGAATGCTTAAAAAAGCGAATGCTGATTCATCAACCCTATTCAGTGAACGCTGGAAATCCCGAACACCAGGAACAACAAATTTTTTCTCAGGGAAAAAAATTGCTGGGCCAGTTTTGGGAGTTTGCCATTTCCTCCACTGTAGTGTGATCTTGGAGTTGGTATATTTAAGAAGGGGGGGGGGTGTGGGGGGCAAAGCCCCCCACATTAAATACCGTTTTAAGTTTTTTTTTGTTTTTTTTGCGGAACAGCGATTTTTTTTCCCTGGGAAAAAAATCACTGTTCCGAGTGTTCGGCATTTTCAGCATTCGCTGAACTAGGGTTGATGAATAAGCATTCGCTTTTTTAAGCCTTCGGTTATTTAATATAGACCCTAGCCAGACTGTTTCTACTACACTGTACTACGTTATCACTCTGCACTCTGTCATTTCTCAGACTGTCAAAGTTAGAGACTTTGCTGCTAAATTCATTGTTCAAAAATGTATATATACAGTGGAATGTGTGATTTAGGTTAAGACAAATTATACATGGAAGGCGATTTACCAGAAAATATGAGGCAGCAGCACTAGGTAGAGCTAAAGAGAGTAAACATTAAGTATCAGATTTCTAATTAAAAGTACTATCAAAGGATCAAAATTGTAAAAAGTTCTTGATACTGATATTATCGGGTATCCTGGAGGAAGTGGCCCTCAGATAGCACTTTCACGAGATCTTCTTTAGTGATGATGTTGTGGTTTGAAAGACAGAAGGACAGCAGGGCTTTAGATAATCATCTTGGGAGAAAAATTTGCACTAAATTTATTTGCTAATATTTTTGCAATGTCTACAAGGCCTGAGCAGGTTTTGTCATTTATGATGTGTTATATACATTGTTGAGTGTTGTTTCTTTGTTTGCCAGCATAACTAAAGAAGGATTTGCAGTTTTCTTTTTCTTCGGATTCTATTGTGTGTTCATGGGGTGCCTTAGCAGAGCTAATGTTTTTTATTTCTTAGTTACATACTTACTTCTCTTGACTTGATGTTTTTTTTAGATCAGCCATATACCTGTTATGAGTGTTTTCCTTTAATTGCAGATTTTATTTTTATCAGAGGACCACCAAGGTGATTTGTCTTTACATTTTCCATTATAGTTGGATTTGGATGGAACTGTTCATTCTATACATGTATTCATGTGGTAATAACAGTTGTTTGAAAATCCATCTGCTGAAGCCATATCTGGGGTGATGTTGCTGTAAGCAAATGTTGTAACATCTTCATGGAATTTGGGATTTGTGAACTTGAAGTCATTGAATTCTGATATATTGGATTCAGTGGGTTTAGGTAGTTTGAGGGCAAAGGTTACTAGCTTCTGGTCTGACTTAATCACAGAAGGAGTTACAAGTAGAACTGTGCATGATGCAGCTGGATTTGTAAGTACCAGGGCTAGAACATTTTGTGCTCCAGTTGGTCTAGTAACAAACTGGCCAACTGAGTTTTTATTTATTACATTTAAAAACTTCTGAGAATATTCTTTGTTGAATGTGTAAGTACTCCCGTTAAATGAGGATAGTTAAAGTCTCCCAGAATAATGGAGTTCTTATTTATGGGGAGTTCATCCATGATATTTAGGAACCTGACATGATCTTTCTATGGAAGGACATGGAAGATGTCTTTTAACAGGTTAGAAATGGATAGTTCCTTTTGTTTAATGTGATTTGAAATTTGATAAGTTCAGTTTGTGGGGCTCTGGGAATCTGGCAAAAGGTCATATAGTTTCAGACAAATATGTATATGACACCACAGTTGCCATTGGTCCTAAAAGCATAGTAGGCACTAACCCCATTTGTGGAGAAATTGCTTTCTGAACATTTAAATCAGATTTCAGAGGTTGTGCATATATGGATGGCTTCCAAATGCAGCAGTGTCCCATGGTTGGGCAGCATATTGTTTAGACTTCTGGGATTTTGCAGGTCCAACTTCATTTGATCCTGTTTTGTTATTGATACATTTACAATATTGGAAAGCCCTAAGGGAACAACAAGATCTTTAGTCAGTATGCGCAGAAGGAGCGAGAGGGGCTATCCATCCTTTAGCAAGCAATTAGGATTGTCGAACATCTGATTCCATGTTGACAAATACTTGACCACCCTAGAATGACACCAATTATTCAGCCACTTGTTGACGTTAAACATCTTTTCTTTATACTTAAGCATCACTCAGGAAGAAGGGAGGATTCTGCCAAGTATCAGTGTCTTACCAGCATTTGTAATGTGCTTAGAGAGCTAACACGTCTGTCTTTTATCTTCCTCAAGGATTTTCACCCCAGTTCTTTCACCCTCCACATGCACAACAACCATATTGTAATTATATTTGTTGGCTGCAAGGGTCCTAAGGCCCATGAGATGTCTGCGGTCCTGGCACCTGACTGATACGTCATTGTTACCCTATCTTTGTCTAGCCTAGTGAGAGGGAAATCTGTGTGTCTCAGTATGGACACTGGTCACTGTTTGTGGAGTAGTCAGGTGTATTAGAAATGAGGCCCCTTTTTGATGATGACTCATTGTCAGGGTAAGTTATTTCTGATACAATGTTACATTGTGATTTTTGCTGAAAATTAATCCTTATTGGTCTAGAAGGCTTAGTTAATTTTTTTTTACTTAGTCAACATATGACATTGGATTGTAAGTCAGTTAGGTGCATAGCATGAGGAGTGTCATTCACAGTCTGTGTTTTTGTTTGGGGGGGGCAGTGAGTCCTCCATATCTGTTAAATATTTACACCTCTTACAGAGTTATTTGAGTTTACTAAGCAGGCATTTACTACACTGCTTAAGAGTACTTAACGTTATGAAGCTGGCAACAGAGGGAAGGCTAAATTTCCATATAATGTCAAGTGTGAAGTAAAACTTAAATAAAACAGACCCCGGGATTCAGGAACTGTATTATTGTGCAGGAACAATATAGGAGTTCCTGCACGGAAAATGGCCACTGAGCGATTCAGGATAGAGCCGTTTTCACATGCACGAGCGGTCCTACACTGTTCTTGTATGGAAAACAGGGAAATATGCAAATCAGTTCATTTGCTGGTAAAAACCATGCAAATGAGATGATTTAGTCATTCACCAAGCTGCCAGGTCTCCGTGCTAGAACAGTGTCAGTGCAGAAATGTATTCAGAAAATAACTGAGTACATTTCTGCAACTGACAAAATGGAGGCTTGACAGCTAATGAAAAAGCATGTATTATGTACATTAGACATGCCAATGGCCAAATATATGGCCATTGGTATTAAAAAATTATGAATTATTATGAAAATAAAACTTTTTTTTTTTTTGGCCGATCTTGGACGTTTAAGCATAGGGCAGTGGTGCGCAAACGGGATCATGGCAAAAATAAAAAAATAATGTGAAAACTCAATTTTAAGTTAATTCTGCATTTTGTCATTATAGTCAATGGCATGCAGAATGTAAACAATACCAGGGATCACTGGTTGTCAAGGGAAAAGGGTCTGTTTTAGTGCAGTATGCAAATGAGGGGAGTTATACTGAATCACATATTTCTTCAAAGTGTCAGCTTGTACCGAACCGTGTAGGTGCAGCAATACAACAGTGCAA
Source organism: Protopterus annectens (assembly GCF_019279795.1). Lineage (NCBI taxonomy): Eukaryota > Metazoa > Chordata > Ceratodontiformes > Protopteridae > Protopterus > Protopterus annectens. The sequence continues at coordinate 1,217,367,483 of NC_056733.1, read as the reverse complement.
GTGTAAGAGCTGAATGACTTCATAAGGGTGTGTGTCATGCTTACTGTAAACTCATTGGAGCTCTGTGGCCCGTGTTTGCCCTTAGCTAAGCACAGCTAAGGAAAGGGGTGTGTCAGATGTGCCTGAGCAGTGTGTACATAGCCTAAACGGGTGTGCGTGCCGCGCACTGGGTTTTAAACAGAAACAAAAAAGAGGAAATGGTAGCACTGTTTACATCTGAGCACTGGGTATATGCAGTGTGCCTTGGGGCTTAAATAGGGAGGAACTGGCAGTGGGAAACAGCAGTAGGAAGGCAATCAAGGAGAACTAGCATAGTTGGCAGGTGGACTGTATCAGAATCAGCCATTTACACATACAGCAGCCCAGCACACTACTATAAACTATGCAAACACCCTACAGAGTGTTTTTTTCCCACAAACTCTGCACCACCGGTGTACACAGATGGGGATTTTTAACTGGCAAAACTAGCTAAAAATGTTAGAGGCTGCTGCTGCTGCTTTACTCCATCAATATGTGCTAGAGACTGAGGGTGGTGAGGAGGAGAATGCTGACAACTGACCCACTGAGAGGAGGGGGAGAGGAGTGTACTGACCCAGGGTAACCTACCAGGACCTATATGTGCAGGAGATAGTGGAGCACTATAGGGTGGACAGGGACATTCTATTGCAAATCATTGAGATTTGCCGGCCATACCTCACACACAGAGCTAATAGAGGGGAACCCATCCCAGTGGATATCAAGGTATGTGTAGGCTTAAGAATACTAGCCACAGGTACCTTCCAAAGACCAACTGGGGATATCATGGGGTCTCACAGGCATCACCATCCAGGGTACTCCAACAGTTCCTGGATGCCATGACACCACATGCCAATGAGCACATATATTTCCCCACTGCCTGTGAGGTGCTGACCACACATATGCGTCTCTTCCACCGTATAGCAGAATACTGTGAGGTAGTTGGTGCTATAGACTGCATGCACATCCACATCAAAGCACCACTTGGTGAGTGGGGTAGGATCTATATAAACCGCAAGGGCTTCCCATCAATCAACTGCCAGGTCATGTGCAATGCCCAGGGCATTATCATGAATGTGTGTGGTGATAGCCCTGGAAACTATCACAACTCCCACATCTGTCATTGCTCACAGCTGTATCAGATGTTTGCCAGGGGGGACATCCCATATGGCCATCTAGTGGGGGACTGATACCTCTCTCTGACACGCATATACAGTAAAAGGGATGCCAAACATGGCACTTCCTGTGCTTTACCATGTACAGGGAGTGTACTACTTGCATTCGACATAGTCAGCTATCCAACACTGTCCTCAATACTGGCCCAGCAACAAGGTAAGTCAACCTTTCTATCAATTATTGGATGGAGTAGTATGTTCTCATAGTTGTATGTATGATATGGATGCAAGCATGCAAGGGAATTGGGTGGTTGAGCCTGATAACAGGAGACAATTGACAGCTATAAGGGACAGAAGGAAATTCATAACAAATACCGGTGTCAACATACTAGGCAGTACTACACAAGGTGACAACTCCCACCGCAGTACATGTGATGACCCAAATAACTGTGGGTGTCAATAGGTCACACACATGGATGTCAATGAAGGTCACATACCCACCACCAGCCTCACCCAGCAGGACAGGTGTAGATGTCCATAAAGAAAAGCCAGGCTAGGCCCCCAAATGATGGAAATGGTAAACAGCCCCCCCACCAGACCTACACAGACATACTACAACAGGTCTGGCATGAGCATTTTAGTTCTGAAGGGTAAGAAGTCTGAAACTGAAATTTATGCCATAATCTAACATGTGTACTCTACTGATATGCCTCTTTTCTGCATGATAGGTCGCAATACAATATGAAGTGGAATCTAACAGAATAACCGAAATACCAGTACAGTCATTGCAAATGTTTAAAATCTTCAGGTGTGCACCCCCCCACACAATCCCATGTACAAATGCAGTAACGTGTAAGTTTGAGGAGTAATATCACTGGAGCACAGATTGCCAGAGCTGTCCCAGTCTACATTGTTGCATGTGTACAATATGCATTGGTCAGTGTGGTAAGTTTATTGTGTGTTTAATGTTGCCTGGAAGTGGAGAGCATGCGGGCCTGGATGGTTGTGTCTCAGTGGCCTAGGTGCAGTACAGTGGTCGACAGGGCCATGTTCCACCAACTGCAGTGCCAACCACACTGCTTCTCGGCTACACCCATGGTTGTACATACTCAATGTCCAGATGTCAATATCTGTCACCATCGGAAAACTGGACACACCATGAATGGGGGCCCCATACATAGAAACAGTACACAGGTGGAAGTAACCTACACAGAATGCATATAAAATAACTGTCAACTGCACACACATTTGGAATTATGCATGGAGGTTAGCATCACATTAGTTGTTCCTCTAGTATGGAATACTGGTAGTCTGGCCAATCACTGGCAGACCACAAAAGGCACAGTTATAAAGTAATGACAGGCTGCCCATATCCACACACAAGGCAGCATAAGGGGAATGTCCCAGGTTTATTTGTGAGTCAGGTGCAAATAGCTTCCATATCACACATGCACCTAGCTTACCCCACCATCAGCCACAGGTTTATCACAGGTCATATACTTGCTGTAGGGAATGAGTACAGCATGAACCCAGTTCTGTATGGGAATACATACATGATGCTGCATGCTGAATAGGTGTCCCATGCAGGTGTGTCCCTAGCTGTAAGCAGCAACCCAACCACATCCAGACTCGTTGATCAGTATGAACAGGAAGGATTGACAGGAACACCTCAACCACTCACCACTGTCACATCAGGGTAATCCACTGGCTTGCAGCCTGGGAACGTATGACTGACAGAATGCACTGGCCTTCTACAGATGTCCTGCAGCATTCTCAAATGGCCTACAGTCCACTGGCAAAGGCACATTCCTCACCCATAGTGCCAATCTATGGAATGTCAGGCGTCCTAACAACCTAACACAGTAAACAGAAAAAAAAATGCAAGGCAATGTTGACAAATGCTAGTAGCATACCTCCCCATGTCCTACTGCAAGGACTGTGGACTAGGCCATAAATACTACTGGGATAAAGGCCCAACTATAGGGATACTTCTGAGATATTGCTTTCATAATGTTAGGAAGAGGAGAGAAAAACAGAGGGGAGTGTGTGAAGTCTGAAACTCTAATGTCCACCCATACTACCCCCTGACTGCAAACCCATGAATGAATAGCCAGAAAACTGCTTGTAAACCACAATGTGAAGGTAAACTGACCAGATATATGAGTCCTGCCTCCGGATAACCTGGATGTATCTGTACAGCTGAGAGGTATGGCCCCAGCAGGATATGGCCATTCCATTAAGTTGAAAAAAGCAGAAGAAGGGGATCCCCAGCCAGCATACTAACAAGGTGCTAGACCATTTACACAGAACCAGCAGTCTGTTGTCTGTAGCTACCCCTCCACAATGGCAGGACTGTGCCAGAATGTGTAGTCTATATACCTCAGAATATTGGTCTCAGTTTCATTCATCTTGTATTTCTCTGGTAAATAACTGTGAGCAAAGAATAACTGTCAGTAGTTGATGACATGGTACATCACAGTGTAAAACAGTACATATGTCAGAAAATCAATGCTACAACCAACCATGTTACACAAGCAGCACAGACAGCAATAGTTACAGTATCTCCTGTATGTTATGCCCATTGTGTCTCAATATTGGCAACCTATCTACAGATATCCTGCAGAAAGAGTTTGCTAGGTGTAGCTGTAGCACACAACACCCTGAAATGGAGTCCAACCCTCCCTGGAATGGATGCACACACTCAATATAGGTCATACTGGGTATGCTCCTACACTTAGAGAAATGAAGCCCATGTCTGACAATACAGTGGACTACAGATATCTGTTATTTGCAGATGTTTGTGCACACACACCAAATTGTACACCACTGATACTTCACACACACACACACACACACACACACACACACACACACACACACACACACACACACACACACTGGATATGAATGCTCACACATATCTAAGGCCACCATAATATAATATGTCAAACAAACACACACAGAGATGTGGGGAAGAGAGAGACAGACAGCAACAGAGAGAATCCCATTATGAGGCCTTCCCACCCAGTACACATCCCATTGGCCTATATCACATGATGTGCTGATGTCATTCACTGTAGAAATTCCTTTGGTTAACTCTCAGCCCTATAGTCTCAGTAGTGTTCATGATAACTATGTAACACTACAGTACAAATAAGTATCCATGTAGCAGTTGTAATCTCAGGCCTGTCAAATGTAAAGTTGTGTGTGAGCGTGAGCGTGAGTGTTTGTGTTTCTAGATGAATGTGGTTGAGGCCATTCACACTCATTACACTTCCCATTGCCCTACTTTATCACTTCTGCTGATATCAATCACCCTGAAATAACCCTTTGGGGAGCTTGCATCCCTGTAAACTCTGTGGCGCTTGCGATAACTGTGTCATACTATAGTGTAGCAAAATAGGTAGGTAGGAGTTCTAATCCCAGTGTTGGTAACTGTGAAAATGTCTGTGTTTGTGTGAGAGAGTGTGTGTGTCTTTGTAGAGACCTGATTTTGTGGCCATTCACACTCACTACACTTCCCTTACCCTTCCTTTAGCACTGCTGCTGATGTCACTCACCTTCAAAGATACCTTTGGATAGTTATCCCATATATAAGCTTCATGGTGCTTGCGATAACTACATAATACTATAGTGTAACAAGCTAGTTAGGTAGGAGTTCTAATCCTGGTCCTGGCAAATGTCAAAATGTGTGTGGTCTTGTGTTAAAGAGTTTGAGTGTCTTTGTAAAGACCTGAATTTGTGGCCATTCACACTCATTACACTTCCCTTACCCCTCCTTTAGCAATGCTGCTGATGTCACTCACCTTCAAAGATACCTTTTGTTCATAGGTTCATAGGTAGGTACTCGGCTATTGACTCTTGGGCCTATATAAGCCTAGTTAAAAAGGTTCCCTGGCTTTCACCACCCAAGAAAGTTATTTTCCTGCACCCCTGTCTAGCAGAGCCACAGATGTGATCTCCAGGTGAATTTCCTATTTCCTATCCAATTGTCAAGATTTTTCTTAAAGATGGCTAATGAGGAGCTTTGTTTGACATGAATGAGTAGTCTGTTCCGGAGCATGGAAAATCTCTGGGACAGGAATATATCCCTCCAGCATGTTCTGTTTATTGTAGTGACAAGGTTTAGGTCTCTGGAGCATGTGGCTTGGAGGGATTGGGGTTTCTTTAAGTGTAGCATGTCCAACAGAGCTGGGTTTGACATTGCCTTGTATGTTAGGCAGAGGCCACCTCTGAATAGGCGATAAGCGATGGAGTAGAGCTGGATTTTTTTGAGACGGTCTGTGTATGGCATCTGTTTGAGGCTGGTAATCCTCTTAGTGAAGTATTTCTGTGGCCTTTCTAGTTGTTGTAGATGTTTTGTGAGGTACATGCAAAACGGGATGTTGTACTCTATAATGGGTCTGATGAGGGATGAGTATAGAGGAACAATGACCTCTTTTTATCTGGAGGTGAACCCCTTTGTGATGTGGTGTGCCATGTAGAAGAATTTCCTGACTACTGTGGCAATGTGATTATCAATGCAGAGACTACTGTCCACCTGTGTCCCAAGGTCTCTTATCAGACTTTCAGTGTTTAGTAAGCTACCACCTATGTGGCAGTTCATGGGTACAGTGTTTTTCCCAAAGAGGATGACAATGCACTTCTTGGCATTGAGCTTGAGGCTATGACTTTGACACCAAGCATCTGTCTCAGTGAGGCCCCTTTGTAGAATATCCATATCATTAGGCAATTCTGTTATGGCACCTAATTTTCAGTCGTCTGTGAACTTCATTAGCCAAAGACCTGCTGTATTAGCCTGGACTTCTGAGAAGCAGATGCCAAACAGGAGAGGACCCAGGACTGAGCCCTGTGGTACTCCACTTGTCACTGGTCTGAAGTTGGATTTGGAGTCGGCTACTTTCACTGTGTGGGTTCTGTCAGTGAGCCAGTTGGCTGCCCATCTTGTGACATAGGGATTTATGCCCAGTCTAGTGAGTTTACCTATAATTCCAGAGTGGGGAATGGTGTTGAAAACCTTGGCGAGGTCAAGATAGGCTGTGTGCACCACCTTACCCTTGTCCACGGCTCTGGTGACTGATTCAAAGGAGTCAATCAGGTTTAGGAGACATGACCTACCTTTTACAAACCCAAACTGAGTGGGGTCCAGAGTTTGGAGGTTACCTATGTCCTTGTTTATAAGTTCCAAGATGATAGCCCTGGCTCACTGACAGAACCCACACAGTGAAAGTAGCCGACTCCAAATCCAACACCAGTGACAAGTGTGGAGAGTACCAGGGGGCTTGGGAGGGTGGCTGGCTTAAGGTGTTTTGCTTGTGTAAACACAAGGTGCAGGTTTGAGGCTCACAAGGATAATTGGCTGGGCTTGGCAAATGCACAAGGGGGCAGTTAGCTTAAAAAAAAATAATGAACTAACTATATGTTTCATGGCTTTGCAGACCAGGCTCATCAGGCTAATGTGGGGGAAGTTCCTGGGGTCCGTGGTGGCGCCCCCTTTGTGGAGTGGGATAACCATCACTGTACACCATTCAGTAGGCACAAATCCTGAAGTGAGGCTATGATTGAATATGGTACTTAGGTGGGGTGCCAGTTCGTTCTGTAGTTCGTGCAGAACAGAGCCTGGGATGTTGTCAGGTCCCATGGATGCTGTGTTCTTGGCTTTGGAGAATGCGGTCTTTACATGTGCAGCTGTGATTACAGGGGCTTTGCATTCTTTCGGTATAATAATGGGCCCTTTGGGGGGGTGAGGTGGGGTGAAGTTTGCACTGAACCTATCTGCCAGGATGTTGGCAATATCAGTTGGTTCTGTATATCTAGTGCCATTGTGATGTAGATCAGAGCAGATCTGAGTGTCGCCATTGAGATTCTTGACATAGCTGTAGAATGATTTGTGGTTGTCTTTAGAATCAGTGGTGATTTTATTTTCGTAACTAGCTTTGGAGGATTTTATGAGCAATCTCAACTTCTTACTGAGATTGACCAGGGAGTTCCTGCAATCAGGGGATTTTACTCTTTTTTGCAATAGCTTCTTCCTTCTGTTGTAGAGTTTTTTTTATGGCAGGGGACCACCAGATTTGCTTCCTTTTTTTGGAGGATAGTGTCTTGGTTCTGTTGGGGATGGCACGATCCATGCACTCATGTATGTGCTTAGAAAGTGCATTTGTATAGGATTTAGCAGTCGTACCTCTACTTTCTGTCTGTATGGGTGTCGTGAAGCTTGCCACTTCTGTCTTAAGAAGCATGAAGTTGGCTTTCGAGAAGTTTTTTATGGTGGTTTCCTTAATGGGGGGTGGGGGTCGGGATATTGATGTCTAGGGTGATTAGTTGCGGTCAGATCTGACCAGCGAGGAGTTGACCTCTGGCATGGAACATCAGTTGTCCATATTGATAATGACCAGGTCCAGGATATTGCTGCCCCTGGTGGGGGTATGAACAAGCTGATCCAGGGCATTGGAGTTTATGAATTTCAGAAAGCGTTGATCAAATGAGTTAGTACATGAGTAGTTTTCCCAGTTGATGGTGGGGTAGTTGAAACTGCCCATTATTAGGGTATTGGGCTGTACCTTAATATTACCCAGTATATCAAGAAATGTGGAATGGGTATCCTGGGGCATGGTGGGAGATCTGTAATAAGCTACAACCTGGATTGCAGTCTTGCCCAGTGTTAGTTGCACTTTGAAATTTCAGATGCATTATGTTGAGCAACTAGTCTGGAGATGTGGATATCCTTAATGAATATGGAGATGTCTCCTCCTTTAGTGTTTTGGTCCAGGTTAGGTGGCCGAAAGTTGTGGTATGAGTTATAGCCTGGCAATGCAGGGGTGCTCTCTGGAGCCTTGAACCAGGTCTCCATCACTGCACAGATGTCGATGTTCTCCATTTTAAGGAGTGCCTCGAGTGAGTGAATTTTGAGGTTTAGGTTTCTAGCATTGAGTAGCACTACCCTCAGATTTTTCTTGCTTATACCTACTACGGTGGTGAGTTTGTCTTTTGAACCTTGGCAAAAAAATGCACTATAGGTGTGGCAAGAGCCTTAACCAGTATCCAGAATCCCAGGGGTGACATGTGCAGGCCATCTCTGGAAAAGCATCGTGGTCTGTCGATCATGTCATCCCAGGTAGACAGACACTGGATCCCCTTAGAATGACACCAGAAGCTTAGCCAGTTGTTGAAGTCAATCATTTTGTCCTTGTATTGTGGTATAATTCTGGGTGATGGCAGGATGCTACTCAAGGCTGGGGTCATACCTGCCTGGGCTACATGATCCAAGAGCTTCTCCATGTCTCTTTTCATGTAGTTCAGGGAGGTACATCTCAGGTCATTCACACCAACATGGACAATGACAGAGTCATAGTTGTGCTTGTTGTGGAGTGTCCTGAGTGCTTGCGTTATGTGGTGGATCCTGGCACCTGACAGGCAGCTGACAGTAACTTTCTCCTTGTTCGGCCTGGTGAGTGGGACATCAGTGTGCCTGACTATAGAGTCACCTACGACTAGTGTGTTGAGTACATTGTTTTGCCTTATGGGCTATGTGTCATTTGGGTAGTGTTGGGGGGTGGTGGTTGCTTGCATTTCAGCTTTGGAGGTCTCTGTTGTTTGGGCAGATTTTTATTCTCCGCGAATGTAGGTATGTGTTTTGTGTTACTATGTGTGGGTTTAGGTGGTGTAGGTTTTGATGGACTATGTGTTGAGTGTGGTGTGGTGCAGGTGTTTACCTTCTCCTCTTGACTATCTACTACAGTCTTGGCTGGAGAGAGCTTGGCTTCCAGTTTGGCTATATAAGTGCATCGCTCACAGGTTGTAGTGTTGGGTGGTAGGAGGTGAGGGTTGTCAGTACACATGAGGCAATTGCTACATTGCCCCAAGATGCCCAGATTCATCAGGTGGACAGAGGAAAATACTGGGAGCTGACCCTTAGACATGCCTGGATAGCTGCTGATTAATTTAAGTACTAAAAACTGTTTTCCTCCTAACAAGTTAGGAAAGTTGAGTGCAGCAGTAATTTGTAGATTATTTAGTGCTTGCAACAAGTTTTGAACAAGCGCTGAGCACAAGGAAACAGTTTTGAGTGCTAAAACTAGAAAACTTGCTAGTTCTAAGGGAAAATTAGAAGAGCAGACTTTCTGGCACTGGGAATAGTTTAACCCCAGCTAAACATCACTGCGCAATGCACAAAACTGAGCAAACACTGGTTTTTAAACAGAAAGATGAAAGGGATAGAAATAGCCCAAAATGGCCAGTAAAATTACAGATTCCGAGCTGAAACTACTCCTCCAGTGACAGATAGGCTGCTCAAAGCTCACCACTCTTACTGATGGACAGAGAAGCTTCCTTCTATCTTAGTAAGGTCTGGGCAACACAGAAACTACAAAACAGCCCAGAATTCAGCAAAATCTGAAAACTGGACTCTACTGGTTCTAGAAAGGCTGGAAATGAGTAGAAAGGATTTTTTTTTTGTTTTTTTCTTCCAAAAATTAAAACAGATACAGTAAAACAAACACTTTTAAAGAAAACAAAATGGCTATTGCATTTGAGTGTGTAGCCCTCAACCGTTCAACAGTTGAAAAACACATAAAAATGATCAGTTAAAGTGAAAACAGTATCAGAATTCAAAAAACAGTTCAAATAAGTTGCAAAGTTAATAAAAAATGCTCAGAATAGTGCAGCTAGCAAAAATAAGCAATAAAAAGCAAAACAGAGGTACTTAATCCACTCAAAGTCTCCCTTTTCTCTCTCTGCTGCTGTAGAACTCTGCAGGACACCCAGGCAGGCTCTTGCTGAGGTAATACATGCATATAAACCACACAAACATGGGGTTTTAAACAGAAAGATGGAAGGGAGAAAAATAGCCCAAAATGGCCAATAAAAGTACAGGTTTTGAGCTGAAACCACTCCTCCAGTGACAGATAGGCTGCTCAAAGCTCACCACTCTCACTGATGATCAGAGAAGCTTCCTTCTATCTTAATAAGGTCTGGGCAACACAGAAACTACAAACCAGCCCAGAATTAAGCAAAATCTGAAAACCAGACTCTTCTGGTTATAGAAAGGTGGGAAACAATTAGAGAGATATAATTTTTTTTCGTTTTTTTTTTTCAAATATTAAAACAGATACAGTAAAACGAATACTTTTAAAGCAGAAAAATGGCTATCGCACTTGAGTGTACAGCCCTCAACAGTTCAACAGTTGGAAAATACTTAAAAATGATCAGTTAAAGTGCAAACAGTATCAGAATTCAAAAAACTGTTTAAATAAGTTGCAAAGTTAATAAAAAATGCTCAGAATAGTGCGGCTAGCAAAAATAAGCAATAAAAAGCAAAACAGAGGTACTTAATCAACTCAAAGTCTCCCTTTTCTCTCTCTGCTGCTATAGGACTCTACAGGACACCCAGGCAGAATCTTGCTGAGGTAATACAAGTGCATAAAATGTGGCCAAATACGGGTTTTTAAACAGAAATATGAAAGGGATAGAAATAGGCCAAAATGACCAATAAAACTACAGCTTCTGAGCTTAAACCACTCCTCCAGTGACAAAGCTCACCACTCTAACTGATGAACAGAGAAGCTTCCTTATATCTTAGTAAGGTCTCTACTGGTTACAGAAACATGGGAAACAAGTAGAGAGATAGGATATTTTTTTGTTTTTTTCAAAAATTAAAATTTGGACAGCTTTCCAACGTATAAGCTTCATGGCACTTGTGATAACTGCGTAATACTATAGTGTAGCAAACTAGTTAGGTAGGTTCATAGGTTCATACTAGGCTATCTGCCCTAGAGCATTTATAAGCCTAGCCAGAGTGTGTTTGGCTTTCGCCACCCATTTTAAATTAATTTTGCTATGCCCTTTTTCGAGGTTAGTATACTGTGCCTCTATCTAACAGTGACACAGAAGTGATACCCGGGGTAAACCTACGATCTCCCATCCACTCATCAAGATTCCTGTTGAAGAGAGTAAATGAGGGACTCTGCCTAACCTGGACTGGGATTTTATTCCAGAGTGAAGGGAGCCTCTGGGTTATGAATCTGTCCCTCCAGCATGTCCTATTTATTTCAGTGCTGAGGTTCAAGTCTCTTGAGCATGTAGCTCGATGGGATTTGGATTTTCTGAGGTGCAGCATGTCCATTAATTCCGGGTTGGACATGGCTTTATACGTCAGGCACAGATCGCCTCTGAGCAGGCGGTATGCCACTGAGTAGAGCTGGAGTTTCTTTAACCGGGCAGCATATGGCATCTGTTTGAGCCCTTTGATCCTCTTGGTGAGGTACTTTTGGAGTATTTCCAGTTGCTGCAGGTGTCTGGTAAGGTACATCCCAAAAGGGGCATTGTACTCAATTATGGGCCTGATGAGGGATGAGTAAAGAGGCACGATGACCTCCCCTGATCTAGATGTGAATCCCTTCATGATTAGGTGGGCTATATAAAATGTTTTTCTAACCACTTTGGCCACGTGGTTGTCAAATGAGAGATTGCTATCAACTTGGGTTCCCAGGTCCCTAATTACTTCTTCTGTACTTAATGGATTACCACCTATGTGGTAATTTGTGGGCACTTTGTTTTTGCCAAAGGGGATGACTATACACTTTTTGGCGTTTAGCTTGAGGCCATGGCTCTGGCACCAGTTGTCTGTTTTTATGAGGCCCTTTTGGAGGATGCTTGTGTCGGCTGAAGAGTCGATTATGGTGCCCAGTTTGCAGTCATCTGTGAACTTGGTCAGCCACAGTCCTTCCGTGTTGGCCTGTACCTCTGAGAAATATATACCGAACAAGAGAGGTCCCAGGACAGAGCCTTGTGGGACGCACTTGTAACTGGTTTGGAGTCTGACATGGCTCCAGCAATTCTAACCATGTGGGTTCTATCCTTGAGCCAGTTTGCAACCCATCTAGTGACATAGGGGTTTATATTTAAGCTGGTGAGCTTATCTATAATGACCTAGTGGGGTATTGTATCAAAGGCTTTTGCGAGGTCCAGGTAGGCTTTGTGGACCACCTTCCCCTCGTCAATGGCCTTGGTGACTGTTTCAAAGAAATCAACCAGGTTTAAGAGGCAGGATCTGCCCTTAACATAGCCGAACTGGGTAGGATCCAGTGTCTGTAGGTCCCCAATATCTTTATTTATGAGGTCCATGATGATCCTTTCCATAGCTTTGCAGACCAAGCTAGTCAGGGTTATGGGGCGATAGTTTCCAGGATCCGTTGAGGCACCACCTTTGTGGAGAGGGACCACTGTTGCTGTACGCCACTCTTTGGGTACATATCCTGTAGTAAGGCTGAGATTGAACAGTAGTTTTATGTTTGGGTTTAGCTCTTCTTGGAGTTCATGTAGTACGCAGCCCGGGACACCGTCTGGTCCCATTGATGCTGTGTTTTTTGCTTTGGAGAGGGAGGCTCTTACCTGAGCATCTGAGATGTCAGGGGGGGTAGCACTCTGCTGGGATAGATATTTGCCCTTTTGATGGGGAAGGGGGGGGTGGGTTTGCGCTGAACCTGTCAGCTAGGATGTTGGCAATGTCCATGGGTTCGGTGTATTTTTTGTCATTTTGGACTAATTCTGAGCATATCTGGGAATTCCCACCCAGGTTCCTAACATAACTAAAGAAAGCCTTGTGGTTATCCTTAGTGTCCTGTGCAATTTTTCTCTCGAAGCTGGCCTTAGACGATTTTATGAGTGCCCATAGTTTTTTGCTAATACTGATCAGAGATGCCTTCCCTTTTTGGGATTTTTCTCTATCATGTAGTAGCTTCCTCTTTCTATTGTATAGTTTGTTTATGGCTGGGGTCCACCAGACAGGATGTCTGCCTTTGGAGGATTGGGTCTTGGTTTTATTTGGGATTGCATGACCATGCATTCCTGAAGGTGTTCATAGAATGCGTTTATATAGGATTCTGTGGTCTGGGACATATTTTCCACAGGCCCGGGGGCTTTGAAGGATTCCACCTCGGTTTTAAGGAGTGTGAAATTTGCTTTAGAGAAGTTTTTCACTGTGGTTTTCTGGGCAGGGGGTGGGGTCGGGATGTGAATATCCAGTGGGATTAGTTTATGGTCTGATCTTACCAGTGAAGGATACACTTCTGGTCTGGAGCATAGAGTCCCCATGTTGGTGATGATCAGGTCCAGTATGTTTTCCCCTCTTGTGGGAGTGGCAACAAGTTGTTCCATAGCATTTGAGTTTATAAGTTCTAGGAACCTTTGGGCTAGGGTGTTGGAGCTAGAGTAATGCTCCCAGTCTATGTTTGGGTAGTTGAAGTCGCCCAATATAATGGTGTTTGGAGAGACCTTCATATTTTCCAGTGTTCTCAGGAAGGCTGAGTGGGGTTCCTGGGTTTGGGAGGGTGGTCTGTAGCAGGCTATAAACTGGAAGGCAGTTTTACCCACTGTTAGTTGCACGTGGATAGTCTCTGATGCTTCGTGCTGTGCCACCAACCTGGAGGTGTGGGTATCTTTGACGAATATTGATACTCCCCCTCCTTTTGTGGTTCGGTCCAAGTTTTGGGGCCAAAAAGCATGGTATGAGGTATAACCTGGTAGTGCTGGGGTGCTCTTGGGAGCCTTGAACCAGGTTTCTGTTACTGCACAGATATCAATGTTCTCCATGCTAAGGAGAGTTTCGTGTGCGTGCATCTTGAGGTTTAGAATTCTGGTGTTGAGTAGCATTACTCTTAGTTTCTTATCCCTTGTGATACCTATGGAGGTGGGTTTGTCTTTTGAGCCTTGCCTAAAAAAAGGCACTATGGGGGTAGCAAGAGCCTTTGCCAATATCCAAAAGCCCAGGGGTGACAGGTGCAAGCTTTCCCTAGCGAAGCATCGTGGCTTGTCGAGCATGTCATCCCAGGCTGACAGGCATTGGATCCCCTTTGAATGACACCAATACTTAAGCCAGTTGTTGAAATTGATCATCTTGTCTTCATATTGTGGCATAATTCTTGGTGAGGGTAAGATGCTACTCAAGGTAAGGGTCATGCCGGCCTGGGCTACATGCTCAGAGAGCTCCTCTATGTCTCTTTTCATGTAGTCCAGGGAGGTACGAATCAGGTCATTCACACCAGCATGGACAATGACTGAGTCATATTTGTACTTGCCTTGGAGTGACTTGAGTGCTTGTGTTATGTGGCGGATCCTAGCGCCCGACAGGCAGCTCACCGTGACCTTCTCTTTGTTCAGCCTGGTGAGCGGGACGTCAGTGTGCCTGACGATAGAGTCACCTATTACAAGTGTATCAGGTGTGTTGTTTAGCCTTAATGGCTGTGACTATTCAGCACACTGGCTTTGTGAGCTATGTGTTGCACGTGTTTTGTTTTGGGGTAGCGGTTGCTTGGGTGTCTGCTTTGGAGGTCTCTGCTGCTTAGGCAGATTTTTATTTAGAGCCTCCGAGTATGTTTTTGTGTGTTTATGTGTTTGGTTTGCTGTCGTGGTAGGTCTATGTGAGACTGGAATTGTAGTGAGTGTGGTTTCCTTCTCCTTCTGACTGGTTACACCAGTACTGAGTTGAGAGAGCTTAGCCTCCAGTTTGGCTATATGGTTGCATCTCTCACATGTGTTGGAATTTGTTGGGAGGAGGAGAGGGTTGTCTGTGTATATGAGGCAGTTGTAACATTGCCTCAAGATTCCCAGATTCGCCAGCTGGACCGGAGAGGAGATTGACAACTGACCTTTGGACATGCTAGGTATAGAAAGGAGGTAGGAGCTTTAATCCCAGTCCTAGCAACTGTGAAAATATATGTTAGTGTGTGTGTCTTTGTAGAGACCTGATATTGAGGCCATTCACACTCACTAATCTTCCCTTACCCCTCCTTTAGCACTGCTGCTGATGTCACTCACCTTAGAGGTATGTTTGGAGACTGTTCTACCTATAAGCTCTGTGGCGCATGTGATAATTGCGGAACAATGTTGTAGCAATAACTACATAGGTAGGGGGTTGAATCTCCTTCCTGGCAAATGTTTGTGTGTGTGTAAATATATGTGTCCATACCTTAAAGATTTTGACCCATTTACACCCAGTACACTTCTCAGTGCCTGACTTTAGCAGTCCTACAGATATCATTCACCTTAGAAGTACCTGTTGGCAACCCTAAATCATGTAAGGTCAGTGGTGCATGTGGTAAATGCGTAATATAAAGGTCTGAAAACATAGTTAGAGAGAGGTTTGAACCTCACTCCTGGCAAATGTGTGTGTGTAGGGTAAAATATTTTGTGAAATCTCTCACCCACTACATCACCCAATGCCAGTATTTACAAGGGCTGGTGATGTTCCTCACCTTAGAAGTACCTTGGGACAACATCCATCCTATAAGCTCTATGGCATGTGTGATAAATGCATACCGGGGTTTGAAACTGTACTGGCAAGTGTGTGTGTGTGTGTGTGTGTGTGTATGTGTGTGTGTGTGTGTGTGTGTGTGTGTGTGTGTGTGTGTGTGTGTGTGTGTGTGTGTGTGTGTGTGTGTGTGTGTGTGTGTGTGTGTGTGTGTGTGTGTGAGTGAATAGTAATCTCATTGTGTTTGGTTGATGAATATCCCCTGTGGTTGTGGTTATTAGCAATCAGAGGTGTCTCTAAACCACAACACTTACCATTCTCCATTCTACAATAGATGTAAATCAACATTTGCCTATGTACAACCCTCAGCCCTATAATATTTGAGGCATATGCAATCACTGTGTTAAAGACCAGGAATTTCCATGCACATACAGCTGTACCCTGCCTATGACATTGTGGATGTGTTACCATATTGCCATACCCCATGGTCTTGTTGCAGGGCCACATTCTGCTGACACATACATACCTAGAACAGAAACGGGATACAGCATGTGAGAACACATTCACTCAGCACTTCACTTCTGGGGGGAGAGATGGGTAAAGCTGGCACTAAATGTGTTGCCAAGATTGTGGCCAATGTTTGTTGTCTCAGGATAGGTACTATCATTGCGCAGTAACTCACAGCACTTGTATTTAATGCTGTGGATGTTGTTGATGTAACTATCAAAGGCTGTTGTGATTGTTGTCAGTGTCTGATGCAGGTCTGCTGTTATAGATGCCTGTAGGGGATTCCATGAGGGATCCAAAGTTTTGTTTGAGGCTACTAAGGGACTTCAACAGTTATAGGACACCACCTTTACCTGCAACAGTGTCCTCCTTCTGATGTACACTTTAGTAATGGCAGGAGACCATCACATTGTCTCCCAGTGTTTGGAGGACAGTGTCTGGGTTCTGTTGGCTCTGGCTTGTATCATGAATTCATGTACCTGTTTGTACAGTGCATATGTGTATGATTCCACAGTCATTCAGCTATTTCCTATTGCCATGGGTACAGTGAAGTCATCCACCCCTGTTTTCATGGCTGCAAAGTCAGCTTTGGAGAGGTTTTGCAAGGTGGTTACCTTTGTGGGTGGGGGGGGGGAGGTGTGGCTGACATGTTGAGTTCCATGTTGATCACAGCCTGTGTGGATCTCACCATGCAGGGAATGACATCTGTGGATGAGCAACAGTCCCATATTTAAGTAGTCAACACAGATCAAGGTTTTTGCGTCCTCTACTGGGGGTCAGTATGAGCTGGTCCAGTGCATTGGAAATGAACCCCAGAAATGTTGGGCCACTGTACTGGTGCTTGGCTACTTTCTGCAGGTGATGGAGGGGTAGTTGAAGTCTCATACCATGTCAGTGTTGCATTGGACCATCAATGATTGCAGGGTGTTGAGGAATGTGAATTGACAGTCTAGGGACATAGATGTGGACCCATAGCAGGCTATGGTCTGGATTGTGCAATTACCCCAAGGCAGTTGTTCTGGAAGTATCTCCAATGCATTACACTGGGATTTTAGTCTGGAGGTGTTCCTAGCCATAATGAATATGGAGACAACACCACTGGTGGAGGTGTGGTGTGGTCCATGTTTGGGGGCTGACAGCTGTGGAATGCATCATAGCCTGATACTACAGGTCTGCTGTCTGCTGCTGTAAACCACCTCTCCATTAGAGTAGACATGTGTGCTCCACTCCAATGAGTGCTTTGAGTGACTGCATCCTGACAGTTAGATGTCTACTGCTGAGCAGCATGACCCTCAAATTGCATGCATGTCTAGCTGTTATGGTGAAAATTACATTAGGAATACTGCCTAATAAGGCATCATAGGTGTGGTAATACACTTAGCCAGTACCTGGAATCCCAGCACTGACAGGTGTAGGACATCTGTGGCCAGTCATCGGGTTCAGTCAGTCATGCCATCCCAAGCAGAGAGGTACTGGATCCCCTGAGAATGACACAAAACATGTAAGCCAATGTTGCAGTCAGTCATCTGTTGATAGTACCGCACCATCATTCTGGATGACGGCAGTGCACTGTTCAGGGCTACTGTCACACCTGCCCGGATCACATAATCACAGAATTCACAGGTACCCTGAATATGGAATGGAGACTCCACACAGTAGTGCAAAAACATGAGTTTATTCAGCAAGCAAGACACACATTAACGCTGTACACACACTACGTTTTCATTTCAATTACTTCTTCAGATGTGGAACAAATCCTATCAGATTGCTTTTATAATGCCTCCAATACAAAAATTCCATCAGTTAACCTTTCTTTTCCCCACACAACTGCAACCTCAGCGTTAATGTGTGTCTTGCTTGCTGAATAAACTTGTGTTTTTGCACTACTGTGTGGAGTCTCCAGTCCATATTCAGGGTACCTGTGGAATTCTTAGTGATTTTTGGTGCCCTGGTGTACTTTTTTTTTTTTTCTTGTGGTTAAATCACAGAATTCAACCATGTCTCTTGCCATGTAGTCCAGGGAGGTGTGTCCCAAGTCATTTGCACCCACATGGATACAGAGTGATACTCGTAGTTGTTGTGGAGTTCCATGACTGGTTGTGTCATGTGTTGGATGCTGGCATGTGATAGAAATTTGGGTATTACCTGCTCTATATTTGACTTAGTGAGTGGGATATGTGTGTGCCTCAGTATTGAGATACCCATGATCACTGTATTGTGCAAGGTGGTTAGCCTTAGGAGCTTAGGTTGAGGGCACACTGTGTAGGTTAAATATGTGTCCCTTGCCATGTGCCATGTCGCGTTGTCTGAGTGGATGTCTGTCTTGCTGGTCTGTGCTGTTTGGGTAAATGTCCATTGAGTGTCTCTGGGAAGGTGGGTGTGTGACTCTTCACTGTATGTCATGGCTGTCAAAGTGGGTGTCATAGTGAGCTACGTGTTCCACATGGTGTGGTGCAGATGTTGATCTTATCCTCTTAACCTGCTAGTCCAGTCTTTGCTGGAGTGTGTATATGTCCACATTGGGTGATATATGGGTAACTCTCATAGGTCTGAGTGTTTGGAGTTTAGAGGGAGGGTTTTTTGTGTACATGAGGCATTTGCAACAGTGCCTCAGAATTGACAAGTGCACCAGGTTAATGGGTGAAAGCACAGAAAACTGCACTTCAAACATGCCAGGAGGGGTGGACATAACTATTAAGTACTGCGGCTATATCTGTGATGAACGTGTACTGCTGATGGCTCCCAGGTGTGCCACACTTCTTGATACAATTACCTGGTGAAGTGCCATCCATAATGCTAGTTGAAGTGCAAGACAGAAAGAACTAGCATGATATAAGGGTGGAACAGAAGGCAAACTGTCTGCCACCTGTAATAATTTACTGCAGCTGTGCAGTTATTAGCAGCTTTGGCCACATGAAAGTTCAGTAAGCTCTGTAGTATGTGTGGTAACTGCCTAGCACTATAGTAGACATAACTAGATAGGCAGGAGTTCTAATCCTGCCAAGTGTGTGTGTGTGTGTGTGTGTGTGTGTGTGTGTGTGTGTGTGTGTGTGTGTGTGTGTGTGTGTGAGTGTGTGTGTGTGGGTGTGTATCAAGTACTGTCTGGCTTATACCATTTTTTGACTTGTGTACTACCCTTCACACTTCCCCTCGCCCCAATCTAGTAGTCCTGTTGATGTCATCCATCTTAGAAATACCTTTGGAATAGGTGAAAATGTGTCAGCTCTGTGATGTGTCTGACAACTGCATAGCACTCACCCTACTGGCAACTGTTTGGATGTGTGTTTGTGTGAGAATCATCTAGTGTGAGGGTTACACCATTTTTGACCTGTGTGCTACCCTTTATATTTCCCCTCACACCAATTTAGTAGTCCTGTTGATGTCAACCACCTTAGAAGTACCTTTGGAATAGGTGGAACTGTATAAGCTCTGTGTCATGTTTGATTACTGCATAGCACTATAGTAGGAATACCTAGATAAACAAAAGTTCTAATACCAATGCTGGCAACTGTTTGTATGTGAGGATCACAGCTTGTGTGGCTTATACCATTTTGATGTGTATACCATACACGGCTGGTGACCACCTCCCACTGCCATTACTTTATATAGTGTGGTAACAGCATCTGCCTCACACGCAGCAGGTTAAACCATTGTACAGTCCTCTGTACAGATGTGTCTGGAATATCCATATGTTTGCAACCTATACATGGTCGGAAGTGGTCTGTTTGCCTTAAGAATGCCCATGTATGTGATATTGTAGCCAAATAGGCCACAGTGAGTGTACTGACACATATGGCAGCATGAGGTATCATACCTGACTGAAACATTATCATGATATGACGTCTGCCGCCCTCACAGGTGACCAGCCTTGTAGTTGCAATACATGAGTCTAGATGTTTGGTTTTACAAGTGAACTGTTCCTGTTATGGGTCACATTAAATGCTGGAAGAGGTGTGGACTGACATATCGTGGTCCTAATTAGTATGTAACAGGAACACCTTGCATGTTAACAGGGGTGTGTACACAATTTATATTCAGTGTATACCACTAATGTATCACACATGTCACTACCTCAGGCCATTTGTCCAGCCCATTTTGCTAGCCTCTGTCCAGATGTCTTGGCATTGACAAGTTGTGAGGTATGCTACAGGAATGTGAATTCACATCAGATAGGTCCTAGTGGTGACCACTGTGATGGAATGCAATTAACCCCAGCACAAGTGAACATGCACAAAAAGCAATATAGCTATTACATAAAGCAATATAGCTATTACTGATGGTTGTGTGCATGGTAAATTGCATGCCCTTCACATGCCTGGGGTATTGCCAGGCAACAACAGAACAATGTCATACTCATCAGCTTCAGACTGCTGTCCCATATGCAGACCAGAGGGTCTTACATAGTTGTGAGAGGGAGTTATTGTGAGCAGACTCACATGTGCCCTCACCAGTGTTCTCTCCTGTCTATCTGATGAATCTGGGCATCTTGGAGCAATGTAGAAATTGCCTCATGTACACAGACAACCCTCTGCTCCTACCACCCAACACTACAACTTGTGAGAGATGCACTTATCTAGCCAAACTGGAGGTAAAGCTCTCTCCATTCAAGACTGAACTTGACAGTCAAGAGGAGAAGGTAAACACTTGCACCACACCACACTCATCACATAGTCTCACTAAATCTACACCACCAAAATCCACTCATAGAAACACAAAAACATTCATGGAGGCTCTCAGTAATAATCTGCTCAAGCAACAGAGACCTCCAAAGCAGAAATGCAAGCAAACTCCACCCCCCAACACAACCCAAATGACACATAGCCTGCAGACTCAGTGTGCCACTCAACCACAGCCAATAAGGCAAAACAACGTACCCAACACACTAGTCATAGGTGACTCTATAGTCAGGCACACTGATGTCCCACTCACCAGGCTAAACAAGGAGAAGGTTACTGTCAGCTGCCTGTCGGGTGCCAGGATCCACCACATAACCCACATACTCAGGTCACTCCACAACAAGTACAAATATGACTCTGTCATTGTCCATTTTGGTGTGAATGACCTGAGATGTACCTCCCTGGACTACATGAAAAGAGACATGGAAGAGCTCTCTGATGTTGTAGCCCAGGCAGGTACGACCCTAGCCCTGAGTAGCATTCTGCTATCACCCAGAATGATGCCGCAGTACAAGGATAAAATGATTGACTTCAACAATTGCCTAAGCTTCTGGTGCCATTCTAAAGGGATCCAGTATCTGTCTGCCTGGGATGGCATGGTTGACAGACCATGATGCTTTGCCAGAGATGGCCTGCACCTGTCACCCCTGGGATTCCGGATACTGGCTAAGGTTCTTGCCGACCCTATAGTGCCTTTTTTAGGCAAGGTTCAAATTACAAATTCACCACCGTAACAGGAACAGGTAAGCAAAAACTGAGGGTGATGCTACTCAATGCTAGAAGTCTAACTCTCAAAATGCACTCACTTGAGGCACTCCTTAAAATGGAGAACATCAATATCTGTGCAGTGACTGAGACCTGGTTCAAGGCTCCAGGGAGCACCCCTGCACTACCAGGCTATAACTCATACCACACTTTTCGGCCATGAAACCTGGACCGGAACACCAAAGGCGGAGGTGTGTCCATATTCATTAAAGATATCAAACTTGAAAAAGGAAGCCTGCAGGACGATAAACCTCAGCAGATGCACCAGTTCCAGACACAGTGATGCTGATAAACTGCAAGTTAAAATTTTAACTTGCAGTTTATCAGCATCACTGTGTCTGGAATTGGTGTATCTGCTGAGGTTTATCGTCCTGCAGGCTTCCTTTTTCAAGTTTGTTTTGTTTTGTGGCATTTCAGTCTTTTTCATTAAAGATATCTACACCTCCAGGCTAATTGCTCAGCATAATGCAGCCGAGGTTATCCAAGTGCAACTAACTCTGGGCACAACTGCAATCCAAATTGTAGCTTGCTACAGATCACCCACCATGCCCCAGGATTCCCACTCCTCTTTTCTTGATGTACTGGAAAATATTAGGGTTCAACCAAACACCCTAATAATGGGCGATTTCAACTATCCCACCATTAACTGGGAAAACTACTCATGTACCAACTTCTTCACTCAACGCTTTTTGGAATTCGTAAACTCCAATGCCCTGGATCAACTTATCCACACCCCCACCAGGGGCAACAATATCCTAGATCTAGTCATTACCAACATCAGTGACCAGTGTTCCACACCTGAAGTCAACGCCTCATTGGTCCGATCCGACCATAAGCTAATTACCCTAGATATCCACATCCTGCCCCCACCCCCCATTAAGGAAACCATAGTAAAAAATTTATCCAAAGCCATTTTCATGCTTCTTAAGACAGAAGTGGTGAACTTCATGACACCCATGCAGATGGACAATACAGTTACGACTACTGAATCTTACAGAGTTGCACTTTATAAGCACTTACATGAGGGCATGGATCGTGCTCTCTCAAACAGAACCAAGACGCTATCCTCCAAAAAAAGGAAGCCAATCTGGTGGTCCCCTGCCATAAACAAACTGTACAACAGAAGGAAGAAACTGTTGCAAAAGAGAGTAAAATCCCATGAGTGGAGGAGCTCCCTGGTCAGCCTCAGTAAGAAGCTGCGATCCCTGATAAAATCCTCCAAAGCTAGTTATGAAAACAAAATCACCTCTGATTCTAAAGACAACCACAAAGCATTCTATAGCTATGTCAAGAATCTCAATGGCAACACTCAGATCTGCTCTGAGTTACAGCACAATGGCACTAAATATAAAGACCCAACTGATATTGCCAACATCCTGGCAGATA
Source organism: Protopterus annectens (assembly GCF_019279795.1). NCBI lineage: Eukaryota > Metazoa > Chordata > Ceratodontiformes > Protopteridae > Protopterus > Protopterus annectens. The sequence continues at coordinate 1,217,344,771 of NC_056733.1, read as the reverse complement.
GTTTCAGTGCTAACTTTACCCCCCTCTCACCCCCTAAAGAGCCCATCTCTATATTAGAAGAATGGAAAGTTCCTGTAATCACGGCTGCAGAGGTAAAAACCACACTCTCCAAAGCCAAGAACACAGCATCCATGGGACCAGGCAACATCCCAGGCTGCGTTCTACATGAACTACAGAATGAACTGGCACCCCACCTAAGTACCATGTTCAATCATAGCCTCACCTCAGGCTTTGTGCCTGCTGAATGGTGCACAGCAATGGTTATCCCATTCCACAAGGGGAGAGCCACCATGGACCCTGAGAACTACTGCCCCATTAGCCTGACAAGCCTGGTCTGCAAGGCCATGGAATGTATCATCATGGAACTTATAAACAAAGACATTGGTAATCTCCAAACTCTGGACCCCACCCAGTTTGAGTTTGTAAAAGGCAGATCATGTCTCCTAAACCTGATAGACTTCTTTGAAGCAGTCACCAAAGCCGTAGACAAGGGTAAGGTGGTTCACACAGCCTATCTAGATCTTGCCAAGGCTTTCAACACCATCCCCCACTCTGGAATTATAGATAAACTCACTAAACTAGGTATAAATCCCTATGTCACATGATGGGTTGTCAACTGGCTCACTGACAGAACCCACACTGTGAAAGTAGCAGACTCCAAATCCGACTTCAGACCAGTGACAAGTGGAGTACCACAGGGTTCAGTCCTTGGTCCTCTCCTGTTTGGTATCTACTTCTCTGAAGTACAGGCTAACACAGAAGGTCTTTGGCTAACAAAGTTCATAGATGACTGCAAACTAGGAGCCATAATCGAAACTCCTAACGATGTGGACATCCTACAAAAGGGCCTCACTGAGACAGATGCTTGGTGTCAAAGCCATGGCCTCAAGCTTAATGCCAAAAAGTGCATTGTCATCCCCTTTGGTAAAAACTCTGTACCCATGAACTACAACATAGGCGGTAGTATACTTAACACCGAAAGTGTGATAAGAGACCTTGGGACACAGGTGGACAGTAGTCTCTCCTTTGATAATCACATCGCCACAGTAGTCAGGAAATCCTTCTATGTGGCACACCTCATCACAAAAGGTTTCTCATCCAGAAAAAAAGAGGTCATTGTTCCCCTCTACTCATCACTCATTAGACCCATTATAGAGTACAATGCCCCTTTTGGTATGTACCTCACAAGACATCTACAACAACTGGAAAGGTTGCAGAAATACCTCACAAAGAGGATTACCAGCCTCAAACAGATGCCCTACTCAGACCGTCTCAAAAAACTCCAGCTTTACTCCATCGCATATCGCCTACTCAGAGGTGATCTCTGCCTAACATACAAAGCTATGTCAAACCCAGAGCCGTTGGACATGCCCACTTAAAGAAATCCCAATCCCTCCGAGCTACATGCTCTAGGGACCTAAACCTTGTCACCACAATAAACAGAACATGCCAGAGGGATAGATTCCTGTCCCAGAGACTTCCCATACTCTGGAATAAACTACCTCTCTTTATGAAACAAAGCTCCTCATTAGCACTCTTCAAGAAAAATCTTGATGATTGGATAGGAAATAGGAAATTCACCCCGGGGATCACCTCTGTGGCTCTGCTCGACAGTGGCACAGGAAAATAATTTTCTTGGGTGGCAAAAGCCAGGGTATCTTTTTGGCTGGGCTTGTATAGGCCCCAGGGCTGATAGCCTAGTACCTACCTATGAACCTATGAACCTATGGTACAGGATGAATGCAGCATGACTGCACATCTACAGTACTAACACCAATAATAAACAATGTCCTGTCCTCACCATAGATATGCACCTCTGTGCATTGTAAAACCCCATCCACAACTGCAGTCGGACCTGACACATGGATGTAGATACAATACAGATGCATGTATGTCTGATATATTAGTGTACTAACCCCCACTGGGCTCTTACCTGCACATTCCTCATCCAGTGTGTGTGTGTGTGTGTGTGTGTGTGTGTGTGTGTGTGTGTGTGTGTGTGTGTGTGTGTGTGTGCATCCCACCTCCACAATGCTTCCCTCAGCTTCATGGCTTGTGTGTTGGGCAGGTGCCCCAAGTTTGGCAAGGAGCTCCTCGGTAGGTGTCTGTGGGGCCTGGATGGCTGGGCCCCCAACTGTGGCTAGCTGGTCCCTTGCTACAGCAGCAGCCCATTGATGGGCATGGCGGATGAGGTCGGTGGCCCGACACTGCACATGCTCATATGTTCTGTTGTGCAGGGCGGCATCATTTACCCTGTGGACCACACTGTTCCACAGGGCGGTCCTCTCCCGCACATCTTCTGCTCTCCATCCAAATAACAGGGCATAATGTCCAATCACATATTGGGTGATGATGTCAGTTTCCCCAACAGAGAATGCTGGTAGCCGAGCCCTCTGCATGTTACCTGGAAGACATAAACAGGAAGAAGGTCACAGGACCTCATACAGTTGTCTAATTGCACATCAACAGTGGATATTACTTGCAAATAATCCACAATACACCATAACCCTCCAAGCTATCATGGCTATAGCAGCTTGCATTACACTCCTGGCCCTGGGCTATCTTATTCCCCCCAATGTTGGACACTTGATGGCATAATCCTCTAGTCTCCATTCATGTATGTGTAGAGGGTTGACAGTGGCCATCTTTGATGTGAATGGTGTGTGGATGGTAGCAGGATTGTGTTTGACTGTGGTGTGTGATGGAGCTGTGAGCACATGCCTGAGTTCATGTAGGAGGCAGACAGTGATGTTGTTATGCCCCATGGAGATATTCTGTTGTTGCCATCAGTAGGCAATATGTACTTGCTCACCATTGCTGAGGGGAGGAGTGTGGTTGATGTGCATATCCCCTTGTACAACTGGGGTGAACAGGTTGGCGATGTTCCCACCTAACCTGTGTGATGCATGTTGCCTATATCCATGGCATGTGTGTATGAGGTGTTCTTTATCCCCAGTACAGGGTGAATTGTGTTGTTTCCTCTGAGACTTACAACATATGTGGAGACACAGTTCCAATTGTCCTTGATGGTGTGGATATGTCTGATTTGTAGTCATAGTCAGCCATACAGGAAGTCAGCTGTCAACTTACATGCTTGCTCAGCTATAGATGGACTTGCTTCCAAGTTGTTGCCTGCACCTATATGTCCCTATACAGCCAATGTAGCAGCCTATTATGTGGTTTGTGTATTGCTGCTGTCCACTAAAGGGGATTACTCTACCTTGGTGGAGGTTGGTTATACAGGTCAGGTACTGCTGAGTTCATGTAACTTTAGGGGGTATAAAGGATACACCCACCTGTTACATTGCCTGGTATTTGTGCAATTGGAATATGACACCACAATAACTCATTTCAAAACAATTCTCACCTGTAATGCGACCTATAGCCTGCACAATTCATTTGAAAACATAACAACCTGGTCTGCGAAAACATATGGAAATAATAATCGGTACAATAAGCCAGTTGAATGAATGTGCACACCCTTAAACTGATATATTGTGTATGCACCTCTTGAGATGGTTACATCGTTCATTCATCTTGGTTTGGACTCTAACATCATGGCATATCTTCACTTGGCAGTAGTTGCTCACCTTCCTAGAAACACCTTTGATTGTATTTCAATGGAATTGTACAGGTTAGGGGTCACATTCAAGATGAGAAACATTATGAAATAATCTTCTGTGGTCTGATTGTCATACAGCAAACAATCCAGGCATTCCAACAGGGGTGTGCACATTTGTGATATCCACTGTATATAAGGTGTTGATGTAACTGGTAGTGGTAGGCATAGACAGAGGGTCATAACACAGTTGGACACTTCTCCAATTAAGACCTGATAATCATGCCTCCTCTAGTACCCATATCAGTGTCAGAGGAATGCAATAACCAGTAGCTGTACACATTTATGTCTGTTGTATGCACTGACACAGATATTACACACATATGCAACATGCACAACCTATGTACCTGACTGCTTGAAACCCATGTGATTAGTTTTGTGCATTCCAGCTGAACCTAAGCATACATACATGTGCTCAGGGGATATCTGGTATACATTTCTGTTCTATGTTAGTATAGCACACTGTATTTACAGTCTTGCTGCTCAGTCATACTTCTCAACCTGTTAAAGCAGTACTTCTGGACAATGGCACACATACATGGGTGACAAAAGGGACATCAATATTGATATTGTATTAATATAGCTGCACCATACATTAGTAAGTTGAATGCACGGTAGGGTTTGACATCACTGTGACAACCTGGAAGATGTCCAACAGTCATAAGTAGGCTATTATTTTACAATGTCATTGCTCACAGACCTGCCAATGGTTTGGCTGACAAAACACAGGTATATGTGTATGTGACTACAGATATCAGTCACAAATGTGCTTATTGTCCAACAGAACACTGTACAGTTGAATGTTATTAATTCAATATATCACATGAAGTTCAAGACACATGTCTGCAACAGTACTTTTCTATGCACATGTCCTATATAGTTCTCTTAGCTTTACAAGACAAACATGTGTCATACTCATATTCACAGGTAACATGGATATGGACAACATCCCGTTAACTGGCCTAGCAGTAGCACAGTCACAACTGTTTGACAGAAACCCCAGCGGTTGTCATATATGAGCTGTCCTTTCCCAGGGTGAGTCAGGCCCCTGAGCTGTGATCCTACCTTGCAACCTCTCAGAGCATCACATCTGGACAAAGCCTAAAATGATGGGAGGATAAATAGGGACATACTTTAAATATTCCTATTACAAACATAGGGAGTTTGTAGAATGATACATTTTGCATTACTGTGAATATTCTTAAGGATGTGGAGTCTTAAACTCAAGTGTTTGTCATTACTTGATGACTTCAGTCCTCAGCTATTTGCCAGAAAAGTACAGATTTCAGGAAGAACAGACAAACAAACTATGATGGGAAAATCTGGACATTCTGTGAAGATCTGTACAGTTGAGAGGTATGTCTGTGATCTCTCCCACTGCAGAGAAGGCCAGATGCTATGGCCATAGCAGCTGTTCAGCAGCTCATTAGTATAGCAAGTCTTGTTGAGGCATGTATTTCTCCAAATCACATTTCCCATTATTACAGGCCAAGTACTACATTCAATTACATGCTTACATGTTCCACTTATCTTCTTTTCTTTCTTCCCTTTTCCAGTTTATGTTTTATTTGTTCTCTCTCTCTCTCTCTCTCTCTCTCTCTCTCTGTGCACTACAGAAATAAAGCTGGTTTGAATAGGTGGCAGCATGGCATTTGTAGGTGATGATCATGACCAGGTGATGGCCTGTGCACCTATTGGGGTTCCCCACTTGCTAACTGCATGCAGAGCAGCTGTGTAGTTCTTCCAATAGCCAATGTCATGGCAGCACACTCCTATAATTGAGTACTCCATGTGGGCATTGGCCCTTTCCCTTACTTGTGAGGAGGACATCCTGGAGTTGTGTGAGCTACTACCTCTTACAACAAGACTTGTGGAGACAAGACAAATAAATGGTGGAAAAGGTTTAAGACTTAGGGGCAGAATGTGAGTATTGCTGTTATATGTTTGGAATACTGCTAGTTTAACAGGGTTTGTCTGCACATGCTACTTCTGCATGGGGTTTCATTCTGACAAAATTCTGTCACTGCATAGCTCTCAACTGTAGGGCCAGCCACATAATGGCCATGGGTTAGCCTGTTATGTTTGGTCTGTTCCCCAGGCAGGTGTTGTTCTTGCCAAATCAGTAGCATAATCTGGTGATTGCATTCTGTAAATGGTAACATCCATTTGTTTTTCTGACTTTATCTCCATCAGAAAATATATGGTACAACAAACCCTGTAACACCAGCAACTTTCTCAGTGTATAACAGCAGCATTTCAAGTATGGCCATGTATTTGAGCCTCTGTCCACCAATTATGTCAGGCTTTGTCCAGATATCATACAGTAGGAGGTTGATAGGTATATTGGCCTATCATTATTTAGTGTTGTCATTCCTGTTGAGGGGAAAGGTTGGTAAACATGCTGAAGTCGGTACATTGAAGAGGTTGGTGTATAGAGAATGCTCTTAGATGCCCTTGTAACATATTTTATGTGGGGGGCAGTTACATGTTTTAAAACTAGACTGTTAGAACATGTGAGACATTTTACTGATAAGAAAGATGACAGTTCTATAGCCGTACATTTGAATAAATCTCACCATGGGGACAGTAGTGGCTTCCAAGCTACTGTTTTTGAAAAAGTCTGTTCTTCAGTTTGATATAACATTCATAAAAGGACAATTGTTATGTACAGACTCAATGTATTAATATTAATTGTGATACTTTATCCCGTAGGGGGTTAAATGAGGAGTGTAATTGGAGGCTGTGTATTTAATTATGTAATTAGGTGTTAATTGCTTCTTGTGATTAAGGTATATATTTCTGGTAATGTTTTACTTCCTGAAGGCTTTGGCCAAGACATCATAGTATAATAAACATGTGTGAATTACTGGGTGGCTGTATTTCTCTTTGCTATGTTGAGACATTTTATTTGTTTTCCTAAGAGGTTGTTGTATGTCTGGCCATTGTGTATGGCCTATCATGATTTTGTAGCAGTGTGCTGTTCACTTATTTATTTGGACTGTGGGGGGGGGGGCAGATGTGAATGTCATGGCTGCTTTTGTATCCAACTGTACATGCTGCCCCAGTTATGGGTAGTCTATCAGCAGCATATGTTTGTATGGGCATTTTGGGACACATATATATATATATATATATATATATATATATATATATATATATATATATATATATACACACACACACCCATGTACATACATATATATATATGTATATGTATATATATATATATATATATATATATATATATATATATATATATATATATATATATATATATACAAGCACTTCTTAAAATGGAGGACATCGACATTTGTGATGTAACAGAGACCTGGTTCAAGGCAGCAGAAAGCACCCCAGCACTACCAGGCTATAACTCATTTCAAACCTTTTGGCCACATAACTTGGACCGAAGTTCCAAAGGTGGTGGTGTTTCTATATTCATAAAGGATGCGCACACTTCCAGATTGGTAGCCCAACATTCAAGTGCAGCTAAAAGTGGGTAAGACAGCGATTCAGGTCGTAGCCTGCTATAGGTCCACAACCATGTCACAAGACTCCCACTCCACATTCCTAAACACCTTGGAGAATATTGGGGTCCAACCTAACACTGTCATACTGGGTGACTTCAAATACCCCTTCATTAACTGGTAAAACTACTCATGTACCAATACACTTGCCCAATGCTTTCTGGAATTCATTAATTCCAATGCTCTGGACCAGATCATTCTTACCAACAGTAGGGGTAGCAACATCCTTCACCTGGTCATTACTAAAAAGGGTGACCATTGCTCTACACCAATAGTCAACTCCTTCCTGGTTAGATCCGACCACAAACTAATCACCTTGTAAATCCACATCCCTCCCACCTCCCACAAAGGTAACCACCATGAAAAACTTCTCCAAAGCTAACTTTGGGCTCACTGCTACAGTCCTCCCTCTCCACAAAAAAAGAGCGACTACAGACCCCAGGAATTATCACCCAATTAGCCTGATGAGTCTGATATGCAAAGCTATGGAATGCATCATAATGGACCTAATAAACAAGAATATAGGGAATCTCCAAACTCTGGATCCTACACAGTTTGGTTTTGTGAAGGGTAGATCATGCCTGCTCAACTTGGTCGACTTCTTTGAGTCAGTCACCAGAGCTGTGAATGAAGGCAAGGTGGTTCATATAGCCTACCTTGATCTGGCCAAGGCCTTTGATACCATTCCCCACTCACAAATCATAGAAAAACTCACTAAGCTAGGCATCAGCCCCATATCACTAGGTGGGTTGCAAACTGTCTCACAGATAGAACCCGCAATGTGAAAGTAGCTGACTCCAAGTCAGACTGCCGACCAGTTACAACTGGAGTCCCACAGGGTTCAGTCCTGGGTCCTCTCCTGTTTGGTATCTGAAGTCCAGGACAACACAAAGGGATTCTGGCTCGCAAAGTTTGCAGATGATTGAAAGTTGGGAGCTATTATTAACTCCCCAAGTGATGTTGACATCCTATAGAAAGGCTTCAATGACACCAATGACTGCTGTCAGAACCACGGCGTTAAGCTCAATGCCAAGAAATGTGTCATCATCCACCTTAGATAAAACCTGGTTCCCTTGAATTACCACATTGATGGTAGTCCACTGAACACAGAAGGTGTTATAAGAGCTCTGGGAACACAGGTTGACAGCGACCTCTCTTTTGACCACCACATTGCCACTGTGGTCAGAAAGTCCTTCTATGTGGTACATCTCATTACTAAGGGTTTTGCATCCAGGAAGAAAGAGGTCATTGTCTCCCTCTACTCTTCCCTCATTAGGCCAATCATTGAGTACAATGCTCATTTGGCATGTACCTCACTAGACACCTGCAATTACTGGAGAGGCCAGAAAAGTACCTCACAAAGAGGATCCTAGGCCTTAAACACTTGTCCTATAGGGACAGACTCAAAAACACTCCAACTATTCTATGTCTCATATCACCAACTTAGAGGCGATCTCTGCTTGACTTACAAAGCCATGTCTGACCCAGCTCTGTTAGAAATGCTACATCTAAAGAAATCCCAATCCCTCCGCACCACATGCTCCAGAGACTTCAACCTCATTACCACAATCAACAGAACATGCTGGAGGGACAGGTTCATAATCCAGAGACTGCCCATGCTATGGAATAGACTTCCCATACATGTCAAGCAGAGAACCTCACTGGTCCTCTTCAAGAGAAATCTTGATGAGTGGATGGGAAATAGGAAACTCACCCCAGGGATCACTCCAGTGGTTCTACTTGACAGAGGTACTAGGAACTAAGATCAGGTAGCACGATGCCAGGGTAAACTTATGGGCTAGGCTTGTAAACGCTCCAGGGCCTTTAGCCTAGTACACACCAATGAACACCTATAAACACCTATATATATATATATATATATATATATATACATATACACCTCAGTATTTATTGTTAATATATCTACATATTGTTGTACACATATATGGATATCCCTACATATATTTCTCTCTCTTTCTCTATGTATGTTTCTATATATATATATATATATATATATATATATATATATATATATATATATATACCAATACTTCCTAATTTCACATTGTCTCTTCCGTATTGTAAACTGGCTGTAAAGAAGGCTATGTTTGAGAAAACATCCTAAAATCATATAGGTGAGGTGGCTTACTGGTAAATTGTTTTGACTATGGTGTACAGGGTCCTGGGTTCAAGTCCTGTAAGGGCTGTTTATTTTGTTGGTAGGCAGAACAAGCACTGTTGGATACAGAGGGATTAGGCAGTTTTGAACATTTTAAGTGTGTTTGCATGGGTTTGTGTGATGGTAAGCAGTACTAAGATACGGTTAAATGAATAGGCGCTTACACCGTGTAGGCTTCACTTACCAGTGCACAAGTCTGCTTAGCATTTACATTTAAATGATGCTTATACCTGCTCAGCATAGCTTAGCCCTGGAAACTGTTGATCACATTCCAGTCTGATAAAATAGCAGGGTAATGACATCTTTAATAAGTGTATGTAGTTTCCTGTACATAACATGTTTCTATGTGCTGTCTTTGCAGTAGCAAGGGGTGTGACTATACTGTATGAGACATCTGGGTATGCATGGTTAGTACCACAATATTTTCTCTTTGTATTTGTTTCATACATGGGTAGTATCCCAGGTTATATGCTGTCACACTTGCATGTTACACCAGCTACAGTGCACTGGTTGACAAAAATAGTTTAAAACATATTGTATCATTACATTAGTACTTTTAACAGTGCTTTTCCAAGTAAGAGTAGATTGCAGATTGTAGTACTAGAAACATACACCCTTGCATGCAAAGCTGGGGTTCTGAGTATTGAATATCTTGTTCTTGGTGTTTGAGCTGTATGTTTTTATGTATCTCCTACTGGATATTGATCTGATATGTTGATATTAACTGTAAACTACTATGTTTTTTGGGCAAGTCATTGAGGACTGCTGTCAGGTAGTAATAGCATGCCTTTCAGTTTCAGATGTCTATCTTTCACAACATTCATCCTAATGCATAACCTGTTGTCTATCCACTTTCTGTCTGCCATCTGTTCAGATGTCAGGTATTGCTAAGGCCATACCACTGTGTAGGTTCCCACATTGTATTGTGCTGTGTGCATGGACACTGCTGCTAGTTCCAACATATGGGACATTCCTTAATGTGGGTCTTGCCTTTTTCCTTGTCTGTGTGAGGGACATTACATAGATGGTGGCCTACAGATTCACATATAGTAGGTGGCAATATTTATTTATTTATTTTTATTTATTTAACATTTGTTGACCGGGAATGTCCGACTAGGTTCCACAGAGCCTGTTTTCAGCGGAGGCCCGGGGAGAAATGCTCCAGATGTCACAGGACAGGACATGTGGAGACAGCCAAACAACATAGGGGGCATACCCCCAGATTTGTGAACAGATTCTATGTCATCAGTGCTGTTATACACATGGTGGATTGATAGATTGACAGGGTTTGTATGGACATTCATTTGAGTGATTTCATGACTGACAGTGATATGTCTCTGACATACCTCTCCACTGGCACGCTATCCACAGACTGACCACATGTCTGCCTGTTATGTTTTGTCTGTTCCCCAGATAGTTGGTGTCCTTGGTAAATCAGTCGTGGACTCTGGGGAATGCAGTCAGTAAGTACTCACATCTATTGGCATTACTAACATCATATTCCTCATAAAGGATGTTACAACAAACCCAGTAACATCTGCAACTGTCTCAATGTATGACAGCAATATGTCCAATCTACCCATGTGTTTGTGCCTCTATCCCCAAATGGTATTAGCCTTTGTCCATATGTCAATGCGGCTCAGACGTATTTATTATCATTACTTCTTGACTTCATTCCTGCTACCATCCCAGTGATGTAGTAGACCCACAGACTTGTCAGGGAAGAGGCCTTAGATATGAGTCCTGAGCCTGTACATTCTGAGGTGAACTGCACATGTGAGAGGACTGTCTATGTCTGACTATTGTTAACAGACTGTCATTATTATGTGTACATGTCATGTGTACATGTTATTTTTGCTGTGTATGGAGGGGGATGGATGCAAGTGTTATGGCTCCTTTTTTTATCTGACTGTGCATGCTGCTCCAGTTTCTGCTGATCTATTGGCTGTATGTGTTTGTAGGGGCAGATTGAGACATGTCCTGTACCAAGGTCAGTATACAGACTACACTGAGAATTAGGACTGTATATGTAGGGCTAGTGTGTGAGTAGCAAACAATGATGTATTTGTTCACACAGTCCGTATACTCTACTGTTCACTTGATTTACCAGTATGTGACTATGACTGTAGTGATGTTTGTTGTGGGTATACACTTTCACACTGGTGTCTATTTGTCATTGCTGTTACATCCCCATAGTGTTTGATATATTTGCAAATAAACATGTAATTACCCATAGCAGATGTCCTATTTCAATTACTTGTGCTATTTCATAAATATATGTTAGAGCGCACAAGAGGGTGTTACTACAGCAACTGTGTTAGCTTATCTATGCCAGTACTTCAGATACATCCCCATTTTCATGGCTTCCACCCACCACTTTGTCAGCCTTGGTCCAGATTCATTGCAGAATGGGGTTCTGGGCATACCTATCAACTGGCTGGATTGTTTCAGGATGTCGAGGTTTATTGCTATATATATGTATATATATATATATATATATATATATATATATATATATATATATATATATATATATATATATATATATATATATATATATTTATATATACATATATATGTGTATATATATATATATATATATATATATATATATATATATATTCAGATGGGTTCACTTCTAAGTTTCGAAATCCCAAAATCTTCAGTTTCAGAACATCAAGTTCAGAATCTCGAGACCTTGGAATCTCAAAATTGTGAACCCTCCCCCGAAACACCACTAAACACATAAAAAACAAGTGTATGCAGGGGGGCTTGCCCCCCTGCACCCCCACATTCCCGCAACTTAAATATACCAAGTCCGAGTTCGCACTACAGCGAGGACAAGGAAATCTCTCGGTCCACTCTGTATGCTGATCTTCATTCAGGATTTCGAAGTTTTACAACTTCGAACATATGATCTTCAATCATATGAGATTCGAAGTTTTGGACTTCGAAATTCTGAACTTAACCCTTTCAGATATATGTATATATTTATATATATATATATATATATATATATATATATATATATCTTGATAAAAATTATTTTACGTACATACTGAGATATTTATATATATGTATGTATAGATTTAATTTTATATATATATATATATATATATATATATATATATATCATATATGTGTATATTTCATATGAATATCTCTAGATATATTACGTATTAATGTTTATATATATATATATATATATATATATATATATATATATATAGATCTCCATTCATTTATATCTATGTACAACGCATGACTAATGTTAAACCTTTTCCCTACTGTTGAATGACTCTTCTGCATGATATGTTTGAAAAAACAGCAGCTTTAACTACAGCTCAGATGGCTTTGTGATAAATTGCTGTGGCTATGGTGTGCAGGATCCTGGATTCAAGACTTGCAAGGGCTGATTATTTTGTTGCTGGGCAGAACAAGGTCTGTTGGATACAGAGTGATTAAGGCACTTTTAAGCAGTTGTAAGTGGGTTTGCGTGAGTTTGCACGGCAGTAAGCAATGCTAACATCCGGTTAACAATGCTGATAGATGGTTAGCCTTAAAAGTGCTTAATGTGTGTATGCATCACTTAGCACCGCACAAACAGGCTTAGTCCCACTTACTACTGCTTACTCCTGCTTACCCCATGATAATTTCTTTAAAAGAATAGAAAAAAGGGGTTATAGGAAAGTGGTGAAAAAGGGGGCATGAAGAGGGAAAAACAATATGAAAGATAGCTAGGGATGTGTAGGATGGGTGTAGGGAAGGTCCATAGCTGTCCATTTCTTCTACAGCAACAGCGGTGCATATATACTGAATTCTGAGTTAAATTTGGACACTCAAACTCCTGAGAGTTGGGTGAAGATAACAATAATGTATTGTGAAGCCAATTAGACCAGATTACATGTGTACAGTGGACACGTGTGAAATGGACAGCTATGTATGGGACAACATTTTATTTTGGGAACTGATTGCTTTTTTTTTTAAGGTGAGAGTGGCATGTTAGGGAAGGATAGTAGGTATGTTTGGGGAGGTAAGTTGGGTAGGATGAGAGACAAGACAGACAAGACAGCATACAGGGGTTGTATATGACACATGGGGGTAAAAACCTTGGACGGGGAGGGGTGTTTAGTAATCGGAAGCCCATGGGTCCCCAAATGGATACAGTGGGACTAAGGTTCCCAACCATGGGCAGTCATCACTGCTCCTTCACAGCTCTGAAGGTGGCTGTGCTGGGGGCTGAGCAGAAGGGGCAGGCTGACCTTTAAAATGCATCATGCAGCCCTCAAGCTGGTGTAGCAGATCCCTAAATTTCTTATAGAGCTCGCTATGCACCAGACCCCGGACCTGGCTTCGGGTGACAGGATCCTGTCTGCACTCGCGCCCAGGGGGGACAAGCCCCATCTCCTGAGGCAGTTCCACCCAAAGGTGGTGGAGGACTAGCAGATGAGGAGGTCCTGGGGTGGGTCCCAGACATGCTGGATCCCAGTGCCACGGCCAGATGAGATGGGAGAGGTGGATCCACTGGGATTGGCCTTCCCAGACGTGCTATGGTGTTGGAGTTTTAGAAAATATGTTGGTTAGTAATGGTAAACACATTCCAGGATTAGCTATAACAGCATGCATGAGTATTCCTATTAACCCAAAACAACAGATTTGGAGCATTTGCATAGCAAACAGAACACATGCATACATGGAACCACAATGGGCATTACACCGGCATGCAGGTTACATTGATAGCAACAGGCCACCAATGATAGTATTTGAACAGGGAGCATTAATTGGAATACATTTCAACATCTGTAGAACAATAGGACACATGTCCCAACAGTAGGCTTGGTGGAAAACATACCCATTCATTTATGTGTTTAGATTATTGGTGAATATAAGGTGGGGGAGAGAGAGAGATGTCGATTAACAAATGTAGATTCTTGCAGTGGTTACAGCTTTAATGATCATTGATCTAATCATTCTCTACAGGTATTATTACAGCAACCTATGGCCTTGGGTTGGGTAGTGGTATATTTATACATAGTGTATAATTACAGCCTTCTTATAGCTACTTTATACCTTCTCTTAACTGAAAGACCTGTGGAGGGAATTTATGTTGACACTTCCTGACTCTTTCTACACATATTCACAAAATCCTAGTTGAAATTATGCATAGAGCTTACTACCACTCCTGGGATTTGAACCATGGCTGTTTCTGCTAAAAATACAAGTTTGTGTTTCATTAGAACAAGCTGTTGAGAAACTGCTGTCTTTTCCTTGAATGTTTTCTTTCTAATTCTCTCTTGGTTGTACAATCTGACCTTGTGATTACAACATTCTTATATATACATTCTTATACATACCTTTTAACATAACACAGTGGTTAACACAACATTACTATTCTGATATCAGATCTTCGTGCATGGCACATTTCAAGTCATACAATACCAGAGTAAACACAACTAGTCTGGAGTTTTTACTTTTATTGACAAGTACTTACACTTTTATTGATATATATATATATATATATATATATATATATATATATATATATATATATATATATAAATATATAAAACCTGTATGTCACTATTACTCTCCTACTGGCTTCTTCAGTAATTAAAAACCATATCCATTCTTAAATACTACAAGGTGATATTCTACTACTTTTTATTTATTTGCCCTACATAATACCAGCTAGATTGTTACTCACCAGCCTCACGACATCTGCAGCTGTACAGGAGATTAAAAAAAACATTTATGCATACCTACCCATCACATACACAAGCTGAACTTTGGAGAACACTTATTTTGACTAATACTTACACACAGCTGGAGCATTCCCTGCCTGGGCATCTTGGACCCACTGGTCCAAAAGGTCCCTCTTCCTCCACTGCAAGTCAGCAAAGTGGTGCTGGACCTGGTCATCAGTCTGAGGGATGCCAGTGGCAGTGGTGTTATCTCAGTGAAGATGGTCCCAGGCCTCCACTTTGTATTGGGAGCTCTGGTACTGGTCCTGTAGCAGTTGCCCTTCATGGTTTTTAATGAGGAGTCTGACCATGACCCTGGACTCCTGAATGCTCCAGCACTGGGCCCAAAAGTGCACACCTTCACCTACACCAACCATCATGCCTACAGTTGGGAGCTACAACTGGTTCTGAGCTGTATTCTTGCCTGCAAGGTTTAAATAGGGCTAATTTCCCACCCTCTACTGTGATTGGGCAGTTTTCAAACTGCTGAGCTAAGCTAAGCACAGGCAAACCTGCTTAGCAAAGACAACCATTGCTTAAAGGGGTAGATGCTACGCCCTGCTTACCAGTGTGCAAATCCACTTAGCTATGCTAAATCTTGCTTAAACTTTAAATTTCACTGACATCTCACATTTGGGGTGGCTACACTACCCTGGTTAACATATACATAATAATATTCACTACCTATTTATGAAAAATACATTTTAGTTGTGTTTCACATATGAAAATGTATGGATTGCTGTGGGGCTTCAACCCTGCATGACTGCATGCTAGGCAAACACTCTAACCACTAGGCTATTCCAGTTTTGCTACTTGTATTGTGGATATTTCTATTTAACATCTTTCAATGTTTAAACTCTGCTGTGCATAACTGCACTACAGGAAAAGCTGCACAGCTACACTTAAACTTTATTGCACACAGGAAAAAAAAAAGGAATATATTTTAAATATTGCTGTTAGAAACTTAGAACATTGATATAATGACAGGCTTTACATTAGCATGTATTTTGCAAGGGGTATGCAGTGTGTCACACTGCCGTTTTACCAGACTGCACTTCTTTTCTGGTGTATGGTGCACACATATATGGCAGAATTTGTAGGCCGTCTGTCATTTTCTCCACAGACACTAAAGTGTCCGTGGAGCCTTTCATTTATTTTACATTGCTGTTCGGAAATTCTCGAGTGCAGGGGGCATGTGTATTGTAAGAGGACTGCTCTTAGACACACCCCCTGTGCTCGTACAGACAGACTGTGTCTGTTTAAGAGTAGAGCAGCATGCCTTCATGAATATGCAAGGCGAACTGCTGCTCTACACTGACACGGTAGATTCTGTGCAAGAATAAGTTATTCTTGCACGGAACCTTTGTGAATCCCGGGGAGAGTTTTACAGTCTATTGAGACAGTTATTGATTAAAAGATGGATAGAGCAGTTAAGTATGTATACCTGTTTAAGTAAAATATAAAACTTGGGGTTATATGTAACTATGTCAGGCATAGCACAGGAACCCTTGTGTAACAGTAGTGCTTGAGATATCTGGAGTGGCCGTGGCCTGTTGGGTAATGTAGCACCGCTAGGGGCTGTGACAAGCTGCTTATTGGGTGCTTGGTGCATGGCTTTTTGCATTGTACATTTA
>NC_056733.1:1217290571-1217323071 GCF_019279795.1 Protopterus annectens | reverse complement strand
GCTGGTGTCATGGTCTTCAATGTGAAATCTTGGTATTGTGATGGCAGATACGATGAACTGCTTTCTTTTCTGGAAAAAATAAAGTAATGATTTTTTTTTTACTTTAAAAGATGAAATCCTCTTATCTTCACTTTAAATAAACAAAGTTCCCTACCTATATAACTTTGTACTATCTATAATCATTTGTTACCAGCAGTTGTCAATCACTCCTCACATCTTTTCCTTAACGATTAACTCTCACCTTACACTCGCTAACCTACCTAAGTTATGCTCATTAACTCTTTGCTTGCAGTCACTAACTCTTCTTAATTTATTTTCATTATCTCCCAGCTCAGACTAATACTTCCAAACTTATATTTGTTATTTACTTATTTAACATTTGTTTACCGGGAAAGTCCGACTTGGAACAAAGCCAATTTTCAGTGGAGGCCCAGGGAGAAACGCTCCAGACGCATGTCTTTGTAACATGAAAGGAAACTGGCGCATCCGGAGGAAACCCACATGGATGCAGGGAGGACATGCAGACTCCATACAGAAGGCACCCCAACCGAGAATTGAACTGGAGAACCTCTTGCTGTAAGGTGACAATGCTACCGTGGCACCACTGCACCGTCTGATGGGGTTTGCCTTTAATGGCCTGAATTTGTCCATTAAATGACTTAAAAAGAAAAAATCATGGGCATTCAGAATCGCCATATAGCTGAAACACCTGATGTTCTTAAGGGTAATTTGCATATATCCCATGTGCCTCTAATACAAGAGGTTTGAGAAACCACACAGTGGAAATTCTTGCTTAGCTAGAATTTTCTTTTAGTTTTTACTGATTAATCCTGTTCTGTTAACTCTCACCTCACTAACAAACCTTGAATAAGCCATGTTCATTAACTCTGAGCTCACACTGACTAGCCCGTTCTAATCGATGTTTAGCAGTTCTCAGCTCACACTCACTAATGCTTCCTAACCTGTCTTCGTCATCTTATCTCAAACTCAATGACCTTTCTTGAGCTATGCTCATTATCTCACCTCAGACGCATCAGCACTTCCTAAAATATAATCATTACCTTGTTTTTGGGCTGAGTTTTTGCTAACTCATCCTATTTTGCTGCCCCAAAATTTGAACAATCTTTCAGTGACAATTCTTACTACTACATATTCAGCTGATGCCTCCAACTCTTCAGTTGTTGTTGTTTATCTTATATATTCTGAAAGATGTAGTTTGCATAAAAAAAATCTTCTTAAGTCAGTTGGCATCAATCATGCATTATTTTTAGAACTGTAGCTGGCTCATTTGTCGCTTTTTGCAGATTCCCAAACTGGCATTCACATTAAAAAAAAATTAAACTCTTACTAGCTGCGGTGGTGGTGCTGCGGTAGCGTTGTCGCCTCACAGTAAGACGTTGTCCTGTTCGATTCTCAGCTAAAGTGTCTTCTGCGTGGAGACATGCATGAATGGGCGTACCTTCATTGAAGGTTGTGCATCAGGCCTGGCAAGTCGGTACATAAAAAATCTACTGCCAATCATTAGCGGACCGGAGTTCCGCTGTGGCGACCCCTAACCGGGAAAAGCCGAAAGATACAACAACAACTATCTGCTCCTGCAATAGTAACAATCCGCTTTCTAAAACTGTGAAAAGCAGCTTGTTCACTTACTATACATTCACCTAATACAACAAGCCCATCAGCACTTCAGCTGTGACTGCCAATACCATAACAGCTTTATAATACAATGATAGGACTGCACCATATGTTTCTGATTGTGACCCTAAAAGCTTGCCCTTGCTCTAATTACAGTTCTGATTATTTTTCTCTGTTATTCCTTTTTTAAAACTTGTTGAAATTGTTACAACTATTTGCTAATAATACTTAAATGACTGCCTTTATTTAAATTTGCCTGTTTTTATGTGCTGTTACTTTGATTGTTATTGTGCGCTACATTAGTTGTTGCATTTTATGACCTTGATAGTTAAATTTTATTATATTGTTTTCTTTGGGTCTTTTCCCTCTCCAGTCCCTTCTGAAAATCTGTACTGGCTGGTAAGACAGACCTAGTTAGCCAAACATGTCAAACTAACTAATTAAATACTGATCAACTGGATATCAGCTAGAGTGCAGAAATGGAAACTAGGATACTTGGGGATTAGGCGTTAACCTAGTGTCTTTGGCCTGGAAGACAATGACAAATATATTTTACTATACTATTTTGGGAGGGGAAAATTAAAATAAACAAGTAAAAGTTTTATTTTACTCTAATGTGCCTGCTGAGTTATAATGTTGGAAAATATAACCAGCTCTCATTTACTAAGGAAGTAACTAGAGTAGTAAATATTAATCAGGATATAGCTGACCTAATTAATGCATTTAAGGACCATATTTAAATGCCTTTGACTGTAACCTCACAAATCATAGTTCTGTGACTACACCAACCATTATTGGCCAAATGAAATATTGCAGAAGTCTTGGTCTTGTTCAGTTTTGTAAAGAAGCTTTTTGAGAAACTGAAACTGACTCACATGTTGGACTAATCATGCACTTACCCCTCCTTAAATTAGCAGGATTGACAATTACAAAACTCATATCTGTAATATGTTCCTCAATAGTGGGGTGGTCTTGCACCTGTTCACTGCATATATACTGACCTTAAAAATCACTGAAGTGTTTTATACTAATAATTAACTAAGACTCTTAGCCTAATTACTAGAAAGAATTGCTTATTGGGAGTTGTTAAGTTATATTTTCAAAGTTGGGCTCTTGTCACATCTACAGTACAATTCATTAGAAGGCTTAACACTCACTTTTAGCCATGTATTATTTGACAGACATGATTTATTCTAATATGGAAAATAGTTTATTGACTGAAGCAGTTTTCTACATGAAAAGAGCTTTTGAATATGGAACTCACAAGAACATGTTGCTTAAACTTGACAGTGTGAGTTTTGGACATGGTCCCACAAGAAGGTCAACATTTACCTAACTATCCGGTAATTTGTCATTTGATGTCTTAACTGCTAAGAGCATTCCTGAGGTTGACACCTTTAAAACAGAAATCCCACAGGGTTGCATGCTAAGGTCTGTTTTTTTTCCTTTCCTTTCATTTATGATGTGGTTTTTACCCTCTCTAAAATGAACATAACTTTATATGCTGATATCGTCATCTTATCTAAAGATACTACAACCATTAAAGAGTTGCATATAATGTCCAAAAATAATTTAACACACCTTAGTGTAGGACAGCAAAAAGCAATTTATCTGTTAATGTTAGTAAGATATAGACAATGGCCTCTGGCATTCTTCAAAGACTAATTCACGCAGAAGCACTTACTATTTACAGAATCCTCTGAATAATTAATCCTTCTCTTACATTTTTGCCTTATGTTTCAAATGTGCTAATACCATGTTGAAGTGACTTAAGCTTATGTACTCAACTCATTACTTTTCCTAAACACCATAGGTAAGAAATGGTTTTGGCATAAACCTACTGATCCCAAGATTGGAGAATGATCTTCTAGATATTGTAGTCATCTTATCTTACAATATTCATGTTCTGCACACCTCAGTTAATAGGACTGATAGATTTATAGTGCTTTACAAAAACACTAGCTGACACCCCTTTTAAAAAGCCAACCACTGTGATTCCTATATTACTCACGTTCAAACTATTATGTCTAGAGTATTGTCTCCTAGTAACTAATCTGCTAGAAACTTTAGAACGTCATTACATACTAAAATCTTAAAAAAGGGACCCTTCCATTAAAAATCCAAAAATCTGGCTAAGGTTTGAGGGACAAAGCATTTGCAAAAGTTGCTCTCATTGTTTAGAACCCGTTACTGCAGGAAATCAAGAATAATTGGAATCACAGTTCATTTATTTAAAACTCCTGGAATATTTATCCTACATTTAAAAAATAACATTATTTTTGCATATAATGGATGATATCCTGACTGATGCACTGCTTTATTTTTTCTTTTTTTTGTTTTCTTAACTGTAAGGTTACAATGTAACTGTACACTTATATCCTTTATATCACTGCTATATTTCAGTTGTCCTAACTGTATGGTTACATTGCAAATGTACACATATCCTTTATATCACTGCTATATTTGGGTTGTGTTAACTGTAAGGTTACATTGTAACGGCACACTTATATCCTTTATATCACTGCTATATTTTGGTTGTCCTAACTGTATGATTACATTGTAACTGTACACTTATATCCTTTATATCACTGCTATATTTCAGTTGTCCTAACTGTATGGTTACATTGTAAATGTACACATATCCTTTATATCACTGCTATATTTGGGTTGTGTTAACTGTAAGGTTACATTGTAACTGTACACTTATATCCTTTATATCACTGCTATATCGGGTTGTGTTAACTGTATGGTAACATTGTAACTGTACACTTATATCCTTTATATCATGCTATATTTCAGTTGTGTTAACTGTATGGTGACATTGTAACTGTACACTTATATCCTTTATATCACTGCTATATTGGGTTGTGTTAACTGTATGATTGCATTGTAACTGTACACTCATATCCTTTATATCATGCTATATTTGGGTTGTGTTAACTGTATGGTTACATTGTAATGTACACTTATATCCTGTACATTGTGCTATATTTGGGTTGTGTTAAATGTATCGTTACATTGTAACTGTAAACTTATATCCTTTATATCACTGCTATATTTGGGTTGTGTTAACTGTATGGTAACATTGTAACTGTACACTTATATCCTTTATATCCCTGCTATATTTGGGTTGTGTTAACTGTATGGTTACATTGTAACTGCACACTTATATCCTTTATATCACTGTTATATTTTGGTTGTCCTAACTGTATGATTACATTGTAACTGTACACTTATATCTTGTACATCACTGCTATATTTTGGTTGTGTTAACTGTATGGTTACATTGTAAATGTACACATATCCTTTATATCACTGCTATATTTGGGTTGTGCTAACTGTAAGGTTACATTGTAACTGTGCACTTATATCCTTTATATCACTGCTATATTTGGGTTGTGTTAACTGTATGGTAACATTGTAACTGTACACTTATATCCTTTATATCATGCTATATTTCAGGTGTGTTAACTGTATGGTGACATTGTAACTGTACACTTATATCCTTTATATCACTGCTATATTTGGGTTGTGTTAACTGTATGATTGCATTGTAACTGCACACTCATATCCTTTATATCATGCTATATTTGGGTTGTGTTAACTGTATGGTTACATTGTAACTGCAAACTTATATCCTTTATATCACTGCTACATTTGGGTTGTGTTAACTGTATGGTAACATTGTAACTGTACACTTATATCCTTTATATCCCTGCTATATTTGGGTTGTGTTAACTGTATGGTTAAATTGTAACTGCACACTTATATCCTTTATATCACTGCTATATTTCAGTTGTCCTAACTGTGTAGTTACATTGTAACTGCACACTTATATCCTTTATATCACTGCTATATTTGGGTTGTGTTAAGTGTATGGTTACATTGCAATGTACACTTATATCCTTTATATCACTTCTATATTTGGGTAGTGTTAACTGTATGATTATATTTTAACTGTACACTTATATCCTTTATATCACTGCTATATTTGGGTTGTGTTAACTGTATGGTTACATTGTAACTGTACACTTATATCCTTTATATTCCTGCTATATTTGGGTTGTGTTAACTGTATGGATACATTGTAACGGCACACTTATATCCTTTATATCACTGCTATATTTCGAATATCCTAACTATATGGTTACATTGTAACTGTACACATATCCTTTATATCACTGCTATATTTCGGTTGTGTTAACTGTATGGTTACATTGTAACTGTATACTTATATCCCTTATATCACTGCTATATTTGGGTTGTGATAACTGCATGGCTGCATTGTAACTGTACACTCATATCCTTTATATCATGCTATATTGGGGTTGTGTTATTTGTATGGTTGCATTGTAACTGTACACTCATATCCTTTATATCATGCTATAGTTGAGTTCTGTTAACTGTATGGTAACATTGTAACTGTACACTTATATCCTTTATATAATGCTATATTTCAGTTGTGTTAACTGTATGGTGACATTGTAACTGTACACTTATATCCTTTATATCACTACTATATTTGGGTTGTGTTAACTGTATGATTGCATTGTAACTGAACACTCATATCCTTTATATCATGCTATATTTGGATTGTGCTAATGGTATGGTTACATTGTAACTGTATACTTATATGCTTTATATCACTGCTATATTTGGGTTGTGTTAACATTATGGTTACATTGTAAATGTACACTTATATCCTTTATGTCACTGCTATATTTCAGTTGCGTTAACTGTATGGTTACATTGTAATGTGCACTTATATCCTTTATATCACTGCTATATTTGGGTTGTGTTAAATGTATAGTTACATTGTAACTGTACACTTATATCCTTTATATCACTGCTATATTTGGGTTGTGTTAACTGTATGGTTACATTGTAACTGTACACTTATATCCTTTATATTACTGCTATATTTCAGTTGTCTTAACTGTATGGTTACATTGTAACTGTACACTTATATCCTTTATATCACTGCTATATTTGGGTTGTGTTAACTGTATGGTTATATTGTAACTGTACACTCATATCCTTTATATCATGCTATATGTGGGTTGTGTTAACTTTATGGTTACATTGTAACTGTACACTGACATCTTTTATATCATGGTATATTTCAGTTGTGTTAACTGTAAGGTTACATTGTAACTGTACACTTATATCCTTTATATCACTGCTATATTTGGGTTGTGTTAACTGTATTATTGCATTGCAACTGTGCACTCACATCCTTTATATCATGCTATATTTGGGTTGTGTTAACTGTATGGTTACATTCTAACTGCACACATATCCTTTATATCACTGCTATATTTCAGTTGTCCTAACTGTATGGTTACATTGTAACTGTACACATATCCTTCATATCACTGCTATATTTTGGTTGTGTTAACTGTATGGTTACATTGTAACTGTATACTTATATCCTTTATATCACTGCTATATTTGGGTTGTGATAACTGCATGGCTGCATTGTAACTGTACACTCATATCCTTTATATCATGCTATATTGGGGTTGTGTTAATTGTATGGTTGCATTGTAACTGTACACTCATATCCTTTATATCATGCTATACTTGAGTTCTGTTAACTGTATGGTAACATTGTAACTGTAGACTTATATCCTTTATATCATGCTATATTTCAGTTGTGTTAATTGTATGGTGACATTGTAACTGTACACTTATATCCTTTATATCACTACTATATTTGGGTTGTGTTAACTGTATGATTGCATTGTAACTGAACACTCATATCCTTTATATCATGCTATATTTGGGTTGTGCTAATGGTATGGTAACATTGTAACTGTACACTTATATCCTTTATATCATGTTATATTTCAGTTGTGTTAATTGTATGGTGACATTGTAACTGTACACTTATATCCTTTATATCACTACTATATTTGGGTTGTGTTAACTGTATGATTAAATTTTAACTGTACACTTATATCCTTTATATCACTGCTATATTTGGGTTGTGCTAATGGTATGGTTACATTGAAACTGTATACTTATATGCTTTATATCACTGCTATATTTGGGTTGTGTTAACATTATGGTTACATTGTAAATGTACACTTATATCCTTTATATCACTGCTATATTTCGGTTGTGTTAACTGTATGGTTACATTGTAATGTGCACTTATATGCTTTATATCACTGCTATATTTGGGTTGTGTTAACTGTATGGTTACATTATAACTGTACACTTATATCCTTTATATCATTGCTATATTTCGGTTGTCTTAACTGTATGGTTACATTGTAACTGTACACTTATATCCTTTATATCATTGCTATATTTCAGTTGTCTTAACTGTATGATTACATTGTAACTGTACACTTATATCCTTTATATCACTGCTATATTTTGGTTGTGTTAAATATATGGTTACATTGTAACTGTACACTCATATCCTTTATATCATGCTATATTTGGGTTGTGTTAACTGTACGGTTACATTATAAATGTACACTTATATCCTTTATATCACTGCTATATTTGGGTTGTGTTAACTGCATGATTTTATTTTTACTGCATACTTATATCCTTTATATCACTGTTATATTTCAGTTGTGTTAAATGTATGATTATATTTTAACTGTACACTTATATCCTATATATCACTGCTATATTTGGGTTGTGTTAACTGTATGGTAGCACTGTAACTGTACACTTATATCCTTTATATCATGCTATGTTTCAGTTGTGTTAAGTGTATGGTGACATTGTAACTGTACATTTATATCCTTTATATCACTGCTATATTTGGGTTGCGTTAACTGTATGATTGCATTGTAACTGAACACTCATATCCTTTATATCACTGCTATATTTGGGTTGTGCTAATGGTATGGTTACATTGTAACTGTATACTTATATGCTTTATATCACTGCTATATTTGGGTTGTGTTAAAATTATGGTTACATTGTAAATGTACACTTATATCCTTTATATCACTGCTATATTTCAGTTGCGTTAACTGTATGGTTACATTGTAATGTGCACTTATATCCTTTATATCACTGCTATATTTGGGTTGTGTTAACTGTATAGTTACATTGTAACTGTACACTTATATCCTTTATATCACTGCTATATTTGGGTTGTGTTAACTGTATGGTTTTATTGTAACTGTACACTCATATCCTTTATATCATGCTATATTGGGGTTGTATTAATTTTATGGTTGCATTGTAACTGTACACTCATATCCTTTATATCATGCTATACTTGAGTTCTGTTAACTGTATGGTGACATTGTAACTGTATACTTATATCCTTTATATCACTACTATATTTGGGTTGTGTTAACTGTATGATTGCATTGTAACTGAACACTTATATCCTTTATATCATGCTATATTTGGGTTGTGTTAATGGTATGGTTACATTGTAACTGTACACTTATATGCTTTCTATCACTGCTATATTTGGGTTGTGTTAACATTATGGTTACATTGTAAATGTACAATATCACTGCTATATTTTGGTTGTGTTAACTGTATGGTTACATTGTAATGTGCACTTATATCCTTTATATCACTGCTATATTTGGGTTGTGTTAACTGTATGATTATATTTTAACTGTACACTTATATCCTTTATATCACTGCTATATTTCAGTTGTCTTAACTGTATAGTTACATTGTAACTTTACACTTATATCCTTTATATCATGCTATATTTCAGTTGTCTTAACTGTATGATTACATTGTAACTATGCACTTATATCCTTTATATCACTGCTATATTTTGGTTGTGTTAACTCTATGGTTACATTGTAACTGCACACTTATATCATTTATATCACTGCTATATTTGGGTTGTGTTAACTCTATGGTTATATTATAACTATACACTCATATCCTTTATATCATGCTATATGTGGGTTGTGTTAACTTTATGGTTACATTGTAACTGTTCACCGATATCTTTTATATCATGGTATATTTCAGTTGTGTTAACTGTATGGTTACATTGTAACTGTACACTTATATCCTTTATATCACTGCTATATTTGGGTTGTGTTAACTGTACTATTGCATTGTAACTGTGCACTCACATCCTTTATATCATGCTATATTTGGGTTGTGTTAACTGTATGGTTACATTGTAACTGTACACTTATATCCTTTTTATCACTCCCCTATTTCGGTTGTGTTACCTGTGCGGTTACATTATAACTGTACAACTATATCCATTATATCATGCTATATTTGGGTTGTGTTAACTGTATGGTACACTCATATCCTTTATATCACTGCTATATTTGGGCTGTGTTAACTGTATGGTTACATTGTAAATGTACACTTATATCCTTTATATAACTGTTATATTTGGGTTGTGTTACCAGTATGGCTACATTGTAACTGTACACTCATATCCTTTATATCATGCTATATTTGGGTTGTGTTAACTGTATGGTACACTCATATCCTTTATATCACTGCTATATTTGGGCTGTGTTAACTGTATGGTTACATTGTAAATGTACACTTATATCCTTTATATAACTGTTATATTTGGGTTGTGTTAACAGTATGGCTACATTGTAACTGTACACTCATATCCTTTATATCATGCTATATTTCGGTAGTGTTAACTGTATGGTGTAACTGTGCACTTATATCCTTTATATGACTGCTATATTTGGGTTGTGTTAAGTGTATAATTACATTGTAACTGTACACTTATGTTCTTTTTATCATGCTATATTTGGGTTGTGTTAACTGTATGATTACATTGTAACTGTACACTTATATCCTTTATATCACAGCTAAATTTGGGTGTGTTAACTGTATGAGTTCATTGTAACTGTAGACGTATATCCTTTATGCCATGCTATATTTCAGTTTTGTTAACTGTGGTTCCATTGTAACTGCACACTTATATCCTTTATATCACTTCTATATTTCAATTGTGTTAACTGTATGGTTACATTGTAACTTTACTCTTACATCCTTTATAACACTGTTATATTTGGGTTGTGTTAAGTATATGGTTCATTGTAACTGTACACATATCCTTTATATCACTGCTATATTTCGGTCATGTTAACTGTATGGTTTATTTTATTTTACATTTATTAACCAGGCTAGTCTAACTAGATATATGTCCATTTTCAGTAGAGGCCTGGGGAGATAAGCTCCATGAAACACAGATAATGTAATTGTAAAACAATATAAAATAACTTCAGTTGTGTATACAAGGACAAATCTGGATAATACAGAAAATAATACAGAGAGGACAGAAGTCAATACAATGTGAAATTCATTCAATACAATGTAAAATTCAAAATAACAAGTAGGTACATTACTTAATGTAGAAAAAAAGGGAGGTATACAGGCTAATTCCATATACAAGTACAGTACAATAAAAGAGGCAGATTGATGTTCATTAATAGTAAAAAATTAGTTTTGTAATATATATATATATATTTTAACAAATAAGTATCCGGAGGGATGGAAATAATGAAATACAGAGTGAGGAATGGTAAGGTATAGGATAGGCTGACTGAATTTGGCTAGAGTAGAGAATTAGTCAGGTTTAGTACAGGGGCATAACCAATATGTTTTGAGGAAAAGTTTCAGTCTGTTTTTGAAGAGTGATATAGAGGAAAGTGAGGAAAGGTCGCTGGGTAGGAGATTCCAGAATCTTCCCACAGTATTGGAGAAGAGAGAATCTCCAGCCCTGTTATTAGCTTTAGATGTGTTAACTAGAAGTTTCTGAGATGAACGTAAGGACTTCAGATTATTATAGGGGTGATGATGGTGGATAGAGTAGGAGTATTGGAAGGTTGATAAAGTGTCTTATGGGTAATGGTAAGTTGGTGGTATTTAATCAAATTCTGTAGTTCCAACCATTGAAGCTGCATTAAATTAAAGCAATGGTGAGTTTTAAATGGGTTACCAGTAGCAAATCTGGCTATGTTATTGTATGAGATTTCCAATTTATTGAGGTTATTCTTAGATAGATTAGTGAAAATGCTTGAGGCATACAGGAGTGTAGAGATTAGATGAGTGTGTGCAATAGTAGTCCTAGCTGTAGGTGACAGGAAGGGTTCAATTCTGTAGAGAGAGCCAAGTTTTTTGTTGACAGATGTAATAGTGTTGTTCATGTGTATGTCAAAGATAAGGTTGTTGTCAATGGTAATACCAAGTAGCTTGGTAGTTAGGTCAGGTGATATAATGTTACAATTAGTGGATGTAACAGCACAATCTATGGAAGAGGGCTTATGATTAGGATTGAAAAGGAGGAGTTTAGTTTTTTTGGGGTTTAAGAGAAGGCAACAGTGCATGAACCATTGTTCAACAGTGTTAAATACATTTTGAGTAAGGGAGTGAAGTTCAGAGGTGGTTGTGGCTGAGCATACAAGTGTGGAGTCATCTGCGTATTGTATGCAAGTAGCATGGGGAATTGCTAGATGAAGGTCGTTGATGAATAATGAGAAAAGGAGAGGTCCTAATATGGACCCCTGAGGTACACTGAGGTTAACTGATAGGTGGTTAGAGTGTTGTGCCAGAGTACAGCATGTTGTCTTTTATCTAAGTAGGATTGGATCCATTTGATAGAGAGTGCATTTAAGGCTAGGGATTTGAGGATATCTGTCAGAATTTGATGATTGACCATGTCAAATGCTTTGGACAGATCAATAAATAATGCTGAGGAAAGCATATTACAGTTACGTTTTTTGTTAATACAATCTGTAAAGGAAAGGAGGGCAGTAGTAGTGCTATGGGAGGGTCTGAAACCATGTTGACAGTTAGAGAGCAAGTTATTATGGATTAGGTGGTCTAGCAATTGCCTATGGATGCATTTTTCCATGATCTTGGCCAAAGTAGAAAGAAGGGCTATGGGACGGTAGTTGGAGAATTCAGTGGAGTTTCCACCTTTGTGAAGGGGGATAATATGGGAGACTTTCCAGATGCTAGGGATGTGACCTTCGCTAATAGTTCTATTGATCAGAATGGAGATGGGGTAAGCAATTGACTTGACAGATTTCTGCAGATATTCAGCAGGTAGTTGGTCTGCTGAAGGAGAGCCTGGTTTCAGTTTTTGGATTAGGGCAAGAATATGGGTTGTTGGGAGTGGTTGGAAAAGGAATGGAGGGGGTGTGCTTTTGTTATAGGTAGGTAAAGTAAAAGTATTAGGTGATAGCTGACTGCGTAGTGTTTGGATAGCATCAGTGAAAAAGGTATTGAAGGCATTGGCAGTATGCATGGGATTTTGATGGTCAGTGTTTTGTGGGTTTGGTGTACTGGATTGACCTGGATGTAGTAATTGGTTGATGCATGCCCAGTATGTTTGTGAGTTATTATGGTTTACCTTTTGAAATTGAAGGTAGTAGTTTCTTTTATCAGATAGTATAGCTTTCTTAGTCTTATTTCTTAGTTGTTTGGAATTTTGCTGGTCTACAGGATTTCTGGTCATTCTCCATTTGGCCCAGTATTCATTCCTGGGGTGGATTTTCTGTTTGGTGTCTTTAGAAAGCCATGGGGCGGATTTGGTCTTAATTCCAATAGTACAGCTGGTGCATGGTGATCAAGGATGGCCAAGAAGTTAGAATTAAAGTATTGAACAGCTTCTTCCAGAGGGAGGTATTTTAGGGGAGACCAATTGCATGTTCTGAGTTTGTTTTGGAAGAGATCAGGGTTGAAGTTTTTTTTGGATCTGATATTCCTGATTGTGGTAGGAATGGGAACATAGGTTTTATGCCTGAAGATATAGGTACATGAGTGGTCACTTATGTCATCAGGAAGGGTTCCAGATTCATATAATTGGGGATGGTTGTTTAACAGAATCCAGTCTAATGTGCTTTCTTTCTTGTTGTGTTTGTCTATCCTGGTGGGGGATGTAATGGTTTGATCAAAACCATATAGGTTGATGTGGGTGGTCGGGTGGCTGCTGCTACAGCAGTTCTAATCAATGTTTATATCACCAAGGATTATGGTTTCTTGGGGCAGGTGTTGAGATAACAGCAAAGGATATATCCTTTATATCATGCTATATTTCAGTTGTGTTAATTGTATGGTGACATTGTAACTGTACACTTATATCCTTTATATCACTACTATATTTGGGTTGTGTTAACTGTATGATTGCATTGTAACTGAACACTCATATCCTTTATATCATGCTATATTTGGGTTGTGTTAACTGTATGGTTACATTGTAATGTGCACTTATATGCTTTATATCACTGCTATATTTGGGTTGTGTTAAATGTATGGTTACATTGTAACAGTACACTTATATCCTTTATATCACTGCTATATTTGGGTTGTGTTACCTGTATGTTTACATTATAACTGTACACTTATATCCTTTAAATCACTGCTATATTTCGGTTGTCTTAACTGTATGGTTACATTGTAACTGTACACTTATATCCTTTATATCATTGCTATATTTCAGTTGTCTTAACTGTATGATTACATTGTAACTCTACACTTATATCCTTTATATCACTGCTATATTTGGGTTGTGTTAAATGTATAGTTACATTGTAACTGTACACTCATATCCTTTATATCATGCTATATTTGGGTTGTGTTAACTGTACGGTTACATTATAAATGTACACTTATATCCTTTATATCACTGCTATATTTGGGTTGTGTTAACTGCATGATTTTATTTTTACTGCATACTTATATCCTTTATATCACTGTTATATTTTGATTGTGTTAAATGTATGATTATATTTTAACTGTACACATATCCTATATAACACTGCTATATTTGGGTTGTGTTAACTGTATGGTAGCACTGTAACTGTACACTTATATCCTTTATATCATGCTATATTTCAGTTGTGTTAACTGTATGGTGACATTGTAACTGTAAACTTATATCCTTTATATCACTGCTATATTTGGGTTGTGTTAACTGTATGATTGCATTGCAACTGTACACTCATATCCTTTATATCATGCTATAATTGGGTTGTGTTAACTGTATGGTTACATTGTAACTGTACACTTATATCCTTTATATCACTGCTATATTTCGGTTGTGTTAACTCTATGGTTACATTGTAACTGCACACTTATATCATTTATATCACTGCTATATTTGGGTTGTGTTAACTGTATGGTTATATTATAACTGTACACTCATATCCTTTATATCATGCTATATGTGGGTTGTGTTAACTTTATGGTTACATTGTAACTGTACACCGATATCTTTTATATCATGGTATATTTCAGTTGTGTTAACTGTATGGTTACATTGTAACTGTACACTTATATCCTTTATATCACTGCTATATTTGGGTTGTGTTAATTGTACTATTGCATTGTAACTGTGCACTCACATCCTTTATATCATGCTATATTTGGGTTGTGTTAACTGTATGGTTACATTGTAACTGTACACTTATATCCTTTTTATCACTCCCATATTTCGGTTGTGTTACCTGTACGGTTACATTATAACTGTACAACAACATCCATTATATCATGCTATATTTGGGTTGTGTTAACTGTATGGTACACTCATATCCTTTATATCACTGCTATATTTGGGCTGTTTTAACTGTATGGTTGCACTGTAAATGTACACTTATATCCTTTATATAACTGTTATATTTGGGTTGTGTTAACAGTATTGCTACATTGTAACTGTACACTTTTATCCTTTATATCACTGCTATATTTCGGTTGTGTTAAATATATGGTTACATTGTAAATGTACACTCATATCCTTTATATCATGCTATATTTGGGTTGTGTTAACTGTACGGTTACATTATAAATGTACACTTATATCCCTTATATCACTGCTATATTTGGGTTGTGTTAAATGTTTGATTATATTTTAACTGTACACTTATATCCTTTATATCACCGCTATATTTGTGATGTGCTAACTGTATGGTAGCATTGTAACTGTACACTTATATCCTTTATATCATGCTATATTTCAGTTGTGTTAACTGTATGGTGACATTGTAACTGTACATTTATATCCTTTATATCACTACTATATTTGGGTTGTGTTAACAGTATGATTGCATTGTAACTGTACATTCATATCCTTTATATCATGCTATATTTGGGTTGTGTTAACTGTATGGTTACATTGTAACTGTACACTTATATCCTTTATATCACTGCTATATTTCTGTTGTGTTAACCTTATGGTTACATTGTAACTGTACACTTATATCCTTTATATCACTTCTATATTTGGGTTGTGTTAACTGTATGGTTACATTGTAATGTACACTGTTATCCTTTATATCACTGCTATATTTGGGTTGTGTTAACTGTATGATTATATTTTTAACTGTACACTTATATCCTTTATATCACTGCTATATTTGGGTTATGTTAACTGTATCGTTACATTGTTACTGTACACGTCTATCCTTTATATCACTGCTATATTTGGGTTGTATGGTTACATTGTAACTGTACACTTATATCCTTTATATCACTGCTATATTTCGGTTGTCCTAACTGTATGGTTACATTGTAACTATACTCTAATATCCTTTATATCATACTATATTTGAGTTAACTGTATGGTAACATTGTATCTGTGCACTTATATACTTTATATCATGCTATATTTCAGTTGTGTTAACTGTATGGTGACATTGTAACTGTACACTTATATCCTTTATGTCATTGCTATATTTGGGTTGCGTTAACTGTATGATTGCATTGTAATTGTACACTCATATCCTTTATATCATGCTATATTTGGGATGTGTTAACGGTATGGTTACATTGTAACTGTACACTTATATCTTTTATATCAGTGCTATATTTGGGTTGTTTAACATTATGGTTACCTTGTAAATGTACACTTATATCCATTATATCACTGCTATATTTGGGTTGTGTTAACTGTACGATTATTTTTTTAACTGTGCACATATCCTTTATATCACTGCTATATTTCCATTGTGTTAAATGTATGGTTACATTGTAACTGTACACTTATATCCTTTATATCATTGCTATATTTCGGTTGTGTTAACTGTATGGTTACATTGTAACTGTACACTTCTATCCTTTATATCACTGCTATAATTAAGTTGTGGTAACTGCATGATTTTTTTTAACTGCACACTTATATCCTTTATATCACTGTTATATTTTTGTTGTTTTACCTGTATGATTATATTTTAACAATACACTTATATTCTTTATATCACTGCTATATTTGGGTTGTGTTAACTGTATGGTAACATTGTGACTGTACACTTATATCCTTTATATCATGCTATATTTCAGTTGTGTTAACTGTATGGTGACATTGTAACTGTACACTTATATCCTTTATGTCACTGCTATATTTCAGTTGTGTTAACTGCATGGTTACATTGTAATTTACACTTATTTCCTTTATATCACTGCTATATTTGGCTTGTGTTAACTGTATGATTATATTTTAACTGTACACTTATATCCTTTATATCACTGCTATATTTCGGTTGTGTTAAATTTATGGTTACATTGTAACTGCACACTTATATCCTTTATATCACTGCTATATTTGGGTTGTGTTAACTCAATGGTTACATTGTAACTGTGCACTTATATCCTTTATATCACTGCTATATTTCATTTGTCTTAACTGTATGGTTACATTGTAACTGTACACTTATATCATTTATATCACTGCTATATTTCAGTTGTCTTAACTGTATGATTACATTGTAACTATACACTTATATGCTTTATATCACTGCTATATTTCGGTTGTGTTAACTCTATGGTTACATTGTAACTGCACACTTATATCATTTATATCACTGCTATATTTGGGTTGTGTTAACTGTATGGTTATATTATAACTGTACACTCATATACTTTATATCATGCTATATGTGGGTTGTGTTAACTTTATGGTTACATTGTAACTGTACACCGATATCTTTTATATCATGGTATATTTCAGTTGTGTTAACTGTATGGTTACATTGTAACTGTACACTTTTATCCTTTATATCACTGCTATATTTGGGTTGTGTTAACTGTACTATTGAATTGTAACTGTGCAATCACATCCTTTATATCATGCTATATTTGGGTTGTGTTAACTGTATGGTTCCATTGTAACTGTACACTTATATCCTTTTTATCACTCCCATATTTCGGTTGTGTTACCTGTATGGTTGCATTATAACTGTACAACTATATCCATTATATCATGCTATATTTGGGTTGTGTTAACTGTATGGTACACTCATATCCTTTATATCACTGCTATATTTGGGCTGTGTTAACTGTATGGTTACATTGTAAATGTACACTTATCTCCTTTATGTAACTGTTATATTTGGGTTGTGTTAACAGTATGGCTACATTGTAACTGTACACTTTTATCCTTTATATCACTGCTATATTTTGGTTGTGTTAAATATATGGTTACATTGTAACTGTACATTCATATCCTTTATATCATGCTATATTTGGGTTGTGTTAACTGTACAGTTACATTATAAATGTACACTTATATCCTTTATATCACCGCTATATTTGGGATGTTTAACATTATGGTTACCTTGTAAATGTACACTTATATCCTTTATATCACTACTATATTTGGGTTGTGTTAACAGTATGATTGCATTGTAACTGTACACTCATATCCTTTCTATCATGCTATATTTGGGTTGTGTTAACTGTATGGTTACATTGTAACTGTACACTTATATCCTTTATATCACTGCTATATTTCTGTTGTGTTAACCTTATGGTTACATTGTAACTGTACACTTATATCCTTTATATCACTTCTATATTTGGGTTGTGTTAACTGTATGGTTACATTGTAATGTACACTGTTATCCTTTATATCACTGCTATATTTGGGTTGTGTTAACTGTATGATTATATTTTAACTGTACACTTATATCCTTTATATCACTGCTATATTTGGGTTATGTTAACTGTATCGTTGCATTGTTACTGTACACGTCTATCCTTTATATCACTGCTATATTTGGGTTGTATGGTTACACTGTAACTGTACACTTATATCCTTTATATCACTGCTATATTTCGGTTGTCCTAACTGTATGGTTACATTGTAACTATACTCTAATATCCTTTATATCATTACTATATTTTGGTTGTGTTAACTGTATGGTTACATTGTAACTGTACACTTATATCCTTTATATCACTGCTATATTTGGGTTTTGATAACTGCATGGTTGCATTGTAACTGTACACTTAAATCCTTTATATCACTACTATATTTGGGTTGTGTTAACTGTATGATTATTTTGTAACTGTACACTTATATCCTTTATATCACTGCTATATTTGGGTTGTGTTAACTGTATGGTTATATTGTAACTGTACACTCATATCCTTTATATCATGCTATATTTGGGATGTGTTAACGGTATGGTTACATTGTAACTGTACACTTATATCTTTTATATCACTGCTATATTTGGGTTGTTTAACATTATGGTTACCTTGTAAATGTACACTTATATCCTTTATATCACTGCTATATTTGGGTTGTGTTAACTGTATGATTATTTTTTAACTGTACACTTATATCCTTTATATCACTGCTATATTTCCATTGTGTTAAATGTATGGTTACATTGTAACTGCACACTTATATCCTTTATATCACTGCTATATTTCGGTTGTGTTAACTGTATGGTTACATTCTAACTGTACACTTCTATCCTTTATATCACTGCTATAATTAGGTTGTGGTAACTGCATGATTTTTTTTTAACTGCACACTTATATCCTTTATATCACTGTTATATTTTGGTTGTTTTACCTGTATGATTATATTTTAACTGTACACTTATATCCTTTATATCACTGCTATATTTGGGTTGTGTTAACTATATGGTAACATTGTAACTGTACACTTATATCCTTTATATCATGCTATATTTCAGTTGTGTTAACTGTATGGTGACATTGTAACTGTACACTTATATCCTTTATGTCACTGCTATATTTCGGTTGTGTTAACTGTATGGTTACATTGTAATGTACACTTATTTCCTTTATATCACTGCTATATTTGGCTTGTGTTAACTGTATGATTATATTTTAACTGTACAGTTATATCCTTTATATCACTGCTATATTTCGGTTGTGTTAAATTTATAGTTACATTGCAACTGCACACTTATATCCTTTATATCACTGCTATATTTGGGCTGTGTTAACTCTATGGTTACATTGTAACTGTGCACTTATATCCTTTATATCACTGCTATATTTCAATTGTCTTAACTGTATGGTTACATTGTAACTGTACACTTATATCATTTATATCACTGCTATATTTCGGTTGTCTTAACTGTATGGTTACATTGTAACTGTACACTTAAATCCTTTATACCACTGCTGTATTTCAGTTGGGTTAACTGTATGGTTACATTGTAACTGTGCACTTATATCATTTATGTCACTGCTATATTTGGGTTGTGTTAACTGTATGGTTATATTGTAACTGTACACTCATATCCTTTATATCAATGTATCTTTGAGTTGTGTTAACTGTATGGTCACATTGTAACTGTACACTGATATCCTTTATATCATGGTATATTTTGGTTGTGTTAACTGTATGGTTACATTGTAGCTGTACACTTATATCCTTTATATCACTGCTATATTTGGGTTGTGTTAACTGTATGATTTTATTTTAACTGTACACTTATATCCTTTATATCACTGCTATATTTCGGTTGTGGTAACTGTATGATTTTATTTTAACTGTACACTTATATCCTTTATATCACTGCTATATTTCAGTTGTGTTAACTGTATGGTTACACTGCAACTGTACACTTATAACCTTTACATAAGTGTTATATTTCGGATGTGTTAACTGTATGGATACATTGCAACTGTACACATATCTTTTATATCACTGCTATATTTGGGTTGTGTTAATTGTATGGTTACATTGTAACTGTACACTTATATCCTTTATATCACTGCTATATTTTGGTAGTGTTAACTGTATGGTTACATTGTAACTGTACACTTATATCCTTTATATCAGTGCAATATTTCAGTTGTGCTAACTGTATGGTTACACTGCAACTGTACACTTAAAACCTTTATACAAGTGCTGTATTTTGGATGTGTTAACTGTATGGATACATTGTAACTGTACACATATCTTTTATATCACTGCTATAGTTGGGTTGTGTTAATTATATGGTTACATTGTAACTGTACACTTCTATCCTTTATATCACTGCTTTATTTTGGTTGTAGTAACTATATGGTTACATTGTAACTGTACACTTATATCCTTTATATCACTGCTATATTTGGGTGGTGATAACTGCATGGTTGCATTGTAACTGTACACTTATATGCTTTATATCACTGCTATATTACAGTTGTGTTAACTGTATGATTTTATTGTAACTGTACACTTATATACTTAATATTACTGCTGTATTTGGGTTGTGTTAACTGTATGGTTATATTGTAACTGTATACTTATATCCTTTATATAATGCTATATTTGCGTTGTGTTAACTGTATGGTTACATTGTAACTGTACATTTATATCCTTTATATCACTGCTATATTTTGGTTGTGTTAACTGTATGGTTACATTGTAACTGTACACTTATATCTTTTACATCACTGCTCTATTTGGGTTGTGTTAACTGTATTGTTACATTGTAACTGTACACTTTTATCCTTTATATCACTGCTATATTATGCTTGTGTTAACTGTATGGTTACATTCTAACTGTACACTCATATCCTTTATATCATGTTATAGTTGGGTTGTTTTAACTGTATGGTCACATTGTAAATGTACACTTATATCCTTTATATCACTGCTATATTTCGGTTGTGTTAACTGTATGGTTACACTGTAGCTGTACACTTATATCCTTTATATCACTGCTATATTTTGGTTGTGTTAATTGTGTGATTATATTTTAATTGTACACTTATATCCTTTATATCACTGCTATATTTTGGTTGTGTTAACTGTATGATTTTATTTTAACTGTACACTTATATCCTTTATATCACTGCTATATTTCCGTTGTGAGAAGTGTATGGGTACATTGTAACTGTACACATATTCTTTATATCATGCAATATTTGAGTTGTGTTAACTGTATGGTTGCATTGTAACTGTGCACTTATATCCTTTATATTACTGCTACATTTCGGTAGTGTTAACTGTATGGTTACATTGTAACTGTACACATATCATTTATGTCAGTGCAATATTTCAGTTGTGTTAACAGTATGGTTACACTGCAACTGTACACTTAAAACCTTTATATTTCGGATGTGTTAACTGTATGGATACATTGTAACTGTACACTTATATCCTTTATATCATGCTCTATTTAGGTTGTGTTAACTGTATGGTCACATTGTAACTGTACACTTATATCCTTTATATCATGCTATATTTGGGTTGTGTTAACTGTATGGTTACATTGTAAATGTTTACTTATATCCTTTATATCACTGCTATATTTGGGTTGTGTTAACTGTATGAGTATATTTTAACTGTACATTTATATCCTTTATATCACTGCTATATTTTGGTTGTGTTAATTGTATGATTATATTTTAACTGTACACTTATGTCCTTTATATCACTGCTATATTTCGGTTGTGTTAACTGTATGGTGATATTGTAGCTGTACACTTATATCCTTTATATATTGCTATATTTGAGTTGTGTTAAGTGTATGGTTACATTGTAACTGTACATATATCCTTTATATTACTGCTATATTTCGGTAGTGTTAACTGTATGATGTAACTGTACACTTATATCCTTTATATGACTGCTATATTTGAGTTGTGTTAAGTGTATAATTACATTGTAACTGTACACTTATGTTCTTTTTATCATGCTATATTTGGGTTGTGTTAACTGTATGAGTACATTGTAACTGTAGACTTATATCCTTTATGCCATGCTATATTTCAGTTTTGTTAACTGTATGGTTCCATTGTAACTGCACACTTATATCCTTTATATCACTTCTATATTTCAGTTGTGTTAACTGTATGGTTACATTGTAACTTTACTCTTACATCCTTTATAACACTGCTATATTTGGGTTGTGTTAAGTGTATGGTTCATTGTAACTGTACACATATCCTTTATATCACTGCTATATTTCGGTCATGTTAACTGTATGGTTTATTTTATTTTACATTTATTAACCAGGCTAGTCTAACTAGATATATGTCCATTTTCAGTAGAGGCCTGGGGACATAAGCTCCATGACACACAGATAATGTAATTGTAAAACAATATAAAATAACTTCAGTTGTGTATACAAGGACAAATCTGGATAATACAGAAAATAATACAGAGAGGACAGAAGTCAATACAATGTGAAATTCATTCAATACAATGTAAAATTCAAAATAACAAGTAGGTACATTACTTAATGTAGAAAAAAAGGGAAGGTATACAGGCTAATTCCATATACAAGTACAGTACAATAAAAGAGGCA
Organism: Protopterus annectens; assembly: GCF_019279795.1. Classification (NCBI taxonomy): domain Eukaryota; kingdom Metazoa; phylum Chordata; order Ceratodontiformes; family Protopteridae; genus Protopterus; species Protopterus annectens. The sequence goes on along the minus strand of NC_056733.1, from coordinate 1,217,299,945 downwards.
GATTGATGTTCATTAATAGTAAAAAATTAGTTTTGTAATATATATTTTTTTTTTTAACAAATAAGTATCCGGAGGGATGGAAATAATGAAATACAGAGTGAGGAATGGTAAGGTATAGGATAGGCTGACTGAATTTGGCTAGAGTAGAGAATTCAGGTTTAGTACAGGGGCATAACCAATATGTTTTGAGGAAAAGTTTCAGTCTTTTTTTGAAGAGTGATATAGAGGAAAGTGAGGAAAGGTCGCTGGGTAGGAGATTCCAGAATTTTCCCACAGTATTGGAGAAGGGATAATCTCCAGCCCTGTTATTAGCTTTAGATGTGTTAACTAGAAGTTTCTGAGATGAACGTAAGGACTTCAGATTATTATAGGGGTGATGATGGTGGATAGAGTAGGAGTATTGGAAGGTTGATAAAGAGTCTTATGGGTAATGGTAAGTTGGTGGTATTTAATCAAATTCTGTAGTTCCAACCATTGAAGCTGCATTAAATTAAAGTAATGGTGAGTTTTAAATGGGTTACCAGTAGCAAATCTGGCTATGTTATTGTATGAGATTTCCAATTTATTGAGATTATTCTTAGATAGGTTAGTGAAAATGCTTGAGGCATACAGGAGTGTAGAGATTAGATGAGTGTGTGCAATAGTAATCCTAGCTGTAGGTGACAGGAAGGGTTCAATTCTGTAGAGACAGCCAAGTTTTTTGTTGACAGATGTAATAGTGTTGTTCATGTGTATGTCAAAGATAAGGTTGTTGTCAATGGTAATACCAAGTAGCTTGGTAGTTAGGTCAGGTGATATAATGGTACCATTAGTGGATGTAACAGCAAAATCTATGATTAGGATTGAAAAGGAGGAGTTTAGTTTGTTGGGGGTTTAAGAGAAGGCAACAGTGCATGAACCATTGTTCAACAGTGTTAAATACACTTTGGGTAAGGGAGTGAAGTTCAGAGGTGGTTGTGGCTGAGCATACAGGTGTGGAGTCATCTGCGTATTGTATGCAAGTAGCATGGGGAATTGCTAGCTGAAGGTCATTGATGAATAATGAGAAAAGGAGAGGTCCTAATATGGACCCCTGTGGTACACTGAGGTTAACTGATAGGTGGTTAGAGTGTTGTGCCAGAGTACAGCCTGTTGTCTTTTATCTAAGTAGGACTGGATCCATTTGATAGAGAGTGCATCTAAGGCTAGGGATTTGAGGATATCTGTCAGAATTTGATGACTGACCATGTCAAATGCTTTGGACAGATCAATAAATAGTGCCGAGGAAAGCATATTACAGTTATGTTTTTTGTTAATACAATCTGTAAAGGAAAGGAGGGCAGTAGTAGTGCTATGGGAGGGTCTGAAACCATGTTGACAGTTAGAGAGCAAGTTATTATGGATTAGGTGGTCTAGCAATTGCCTATGGATGCATTTTTCCATGATCTTGGCCAAAGGAGAAAGAAGGGCTATGGTATGACAGCTGGAGAATTCAGTGGAGTTTCCACCTTTATGAAGGGGGATAATATGGCAGACTTTCCAGATATTAGGGATGTGACCTTCGCTAATAGTTCTATTGATCAGAATGGAGATGGGGTAAGCAATTGACTTGGCAGATTTCTGCAGATATTCAGCAGGTAGTTGGTCTGCTGAAGGAGAGCCTGGTTTCAGTTTTTGGATTAGGGCAAGAATGTGGGTTATTGAGACTGGTTGAAAGATGAATGGAGGGGGTGTGGCTTTGTTATAGGTAGGTAAAGTAAAAGTATTAGGTGATAGCTGACTGGCTAGTGTTTGGATAGCATCAGTGAAAAAGGTATTGAAGGCATTGGCAGTATGCATGGGATTTTGATGGTCAGTGTTTTGTGGGTTTGGTGTACTGGATTGACCTGGATGTAGTAAGTGGTTGATGCATGCCCAGTATTTTTGTGAGTTATTATGGTTTACCTTTTGAAATTGAAGGTAGTAGTTTCTTTTATCAGATAGTATAGCTTTCTTAGTCTTATTTCTTAGTTGTTTGGAATTTTGCTGGTCTACAGGATTTCTGGTCATTCTCCATTTGGCCCAGTATTCATTCCTGGGGTGGATTTTCTGTTTGGTGTCTTTAGAAAGCCATGGGGCGGATTTGGTCTTAATTCCAATAGTACAGCTGGTGCATGGTGATCAAGAATGGCTAAGAAGTTAGAATTAAAGTATTGAACAGCTTCTTCCAGAGGGAGGTATTTTAGGGGAGACCAATTGCATGTTCTGAGTTTGTTTTGGAAGAGATCAGGGTTGAAGTTTTTTTTGGATCTGATATTCCTGATTGTGGTAGGAATGGGAACATAGGTTTTATGCCTGAAGATATAGGTACATGAGTGGTCACTTATGGCATCAGGAAGGGTTCCAGATTCATATAATTGGGGATGGTTGTTTAACAGAATCCAGTCTAATGTGCTTTCTTTCTTGTTGTGTTTGTCTATCCTGGTGGGGGATGTAATGGTTTGATCAAAACCATATAGGTTGATGTGGGTGGTCGGGTGGCTGCTGCTACAGCAGTTCTAATCAATGTTTATATCACCAAGGATTATGGTTTCTTGGGGCAGGTGTTGAGATAACCAGCAAAGGATATTTTCTATGGTGGTATTGTTGTTACCGGGGGTAGATAGATACAAATAATATAGATGGCTTTGGCATTGTTAAGTTGTAGTTTAGATATAAGAATTTCTGCATTGGTACTAAGCGGTGGTTTTATGCCATAAGTGGTTAACTGTAAACCAGATTTAAAAAGAATCGCAACCCCCCACCCTTTCTGGCTACACAGTCAAGTCTCAGGATATTATATCCTAGTTGGATGATTTCATTGTCTTTTGTTTCAGGTTTTAGCCAAGTTTCTATTAGACAAAGAATGTCAAAGGAGTAGACTTCTAGGAGAGCATGGAGTTGAGTAATTTTGTTGTTAATGCTATGAATATTAAGATGAGCTGCTAAGAGTAAATTAGATGGTTTAGTAATGGGATAATTAGTGGATTGATTGGGGCTGGGGAGAGAGATTGGAGTTGCTGTTGGGCCTGGGTTTGGGTGAATGTCTCCATCGTTTAATGTGTGGAGTTGTTTGAGATAGATTGGATATGGGAGTCTGCTATTTAAGAGTAGAGATCTCCTGGGATTGAGATTAATATATCTGATGTGGAGTATTCTATGATATTTTGCTGGTAGATAGCTGGGAGTTGTTGGTATGTCAGCATGGTTAAATAGGATGGTTAGAGGAGGAGAGCTGGTTATTTTATTAGGGTGGTGAAAATATGGACCTAATGGCTGTTCATAGCGGGAGAGTATATATGCAAAACTGAAAGGTGAAAGCAGTAAGAGTATGAGAAGTCACTGGAACTGAATAGTGGTATTTAATTTATCCATTAGAATGGATAAGATATCAGTTGTGTTATTGAAGGTAAGGAAATATAATAGGTGTAGATGAGGGGAGGGGAGGGGTGTGGTAGTAAAGATAAGGGGAGTGGTTGGAGAAGGATGAAGTGGAAATAGATAAGCAATAGAAAAGCTTCCTCAGAGTATTGGGAGGAGGTAGGGGTGTGGCTAGTAAGTAGGACCCCTGGGGTGGGTTGGAATTGGGGGTAGGGAGGGGAGTGGAGTGAGCCCATAGGGTGAACAGAGCGGATTGAGACAGGTAAAGAAGCAGCTAGAGAAGAAACAATCAGCAGTACTGGCTACAGAAAGTAAGTTGGATAAGGCAGTAGTAGGTGAAAACAGTGATGAGAGAACCTAGAAACAGTAGTAGTAGACAGCAGGGTGAAGTGTGAGGAACTAAAATGCAGATCTGGGACTATAGAAAATAAGGTAATTAATAAAGGAAACTAGAGGAAAAGCATGAGATGAGACTAGGAGCAGGGTGCCAATTAGTGGACAGGTCTGTATTGCAGGTAAATATGCGAGGGAGTTAGCTGTATTAAAAACTGGGGAGTGATATGGATTTCCTTGTGGAGGATAAGGGGGGAGTAAGTGATAAGGTACTATAGAGAGAGGGGGGGGGTAGAGGCTGTTGGCTGTCCTGGCTCAGAGCATGCTTAGGCACCTATAGCAATGGTACAAAGGTAGAGAGTATAACTGGCAGGAATTAGACAGCAAACATACTTTTCTTGTTTCCTTGAGAGAGGGTGCAGGGAATTTAAGGCTATGAGGTGAACCTGCTGGTATTTGTAGAGGGTCCTTAGATTCCTAGAGACTTGTGCTGGAAGCACGAGAAGGGAACAAGAGAGACAAAGTAGTGGAGAGAAACAAATAGTACAGGCAAGGCAGGTGTGGTCAAGTTGCACAAAACATTCACTGAGACAATATGTAAAGGTAGTAAATATACATTTCCACTTTCTTGGTAGCAGCAGTCAAATATATTTATAAAACGAGAGGTCCTTTCCTTTAAAAAGTAGCAGTAATAATAAGGTTAGCAATAAACATTCACTCCTACTAGGGAGCAGCCCTAGTAAACACCTTAAAACTAGTTCTGTGAGTCAAAGCTGTGTTAGGGAACTAAGTGGAGGGTCGGTAGGACCGCTATCTATGCATTAGGATAGACTATTATAGCCTTCATGTAGTGTTACATAGATAAACTGTGACTAACAGTTTCCAGCGAGGTTACCTCATCTAGCCAAGGGGGTTTTATGCAGCAGTCATCAGGGACTGTTACCCTGGTGAACTATTTTTAGCAATGTAGCTCCTAGAACTCTACAGAGCAAAAGAACCAGAAAGGCTACCAGTAGTAATTGCCAATTACCAGGAATAAGCATAAAACCAGCTACCTGAGCTACACATAGCCTAATGGTACTCAACAAGCCCCAGGGCAAATTAACCAATAATTGCTTGTGATGCAAAGAGGCTCCTGCGACATCAAAGTGCTATGGGAGCACTTAATGGAGTACAAAGTGGGATACTAAATACAAAGGAGTAACCTCTACTGTTCTGGTTAGCCTATAAAGCATTTAAAGCTCCTAGGGCTCAGCAGGGCAGGAGATTGCTAAAAAGTACATGGTGTTGAAAAATACAGTGTTCAGCCAGATCTTAAAGTACACTAGGACAATATATACTAGAATTAGCCACTATAAGTGAGTAGTGTTCTGCTGAAGGGAGGTACATAATGAGCTGCTAAGCAACAGAGTAGGCACTAACTCCCACTGAGTTACATTGTAACTGTACACTTATATCCTTTATATCACTGCTATATTTGGGTTATGTTAACTGTATGGTTACATTGTAACTGTACACTTATATCCTTATATCACTGCTATATTTGGGTTGTGTTAACTGTATGGTTACATTGTAACTGTACACTTTTATCCTTTATTTCACTGCTTTATTTTGGTTGTGTTAAATGTATGATTATATTTTAGCTGTACACTTATATCCTTTATATCACTGCTATATTTAGGTTGTGTTAACTGTATGGTTACATTATAACTGTACACTTATATCCTTTATATCACTGCTATATTTAGGTTGTGTTAACTGTATGGTTACATTATAAGTGTACACTTATATCCTTTATATCACTGCTTTATTTTGGTTGTGTTAAATGTATGATTATATTTTAGCTGTACACTTATATCCTTTATATCACTGCTATATTTAGGTTGTGTTAACTGCATGGTTACATTATAACTGTACACTTATATCCTTTATATCACTGCTTTATTTTGGTTGTGTTAAATGTATGATTATAATTTAGCTGCACACTTATATCCTTTATATCACTGCTATATTTAGGTTGTGTTAAATGTATGATTATAATTTAGCTGCACACTTATATCCTTTATATCGCTGCTATATTTAGGTTGTGTTAACTGTATGGTTACATTATAAGTGTACACTTATATCCTTTATATCACTGCTTTATTTTGGTTGTGTTAAATGTATGATTATAATTTAGCTGCACACTTATATCCTTTATATCGCTGCTATATTTAGGTTGTGTTAACTGTATGGTTACATTATAAGTGTACACTTATATCCTTTATATCACTGCTTTATTTTGGTTGTGTTAAATGTATGATTATATTTTAGCTGTACACTTATATCCTTTATATCACTGCTATATTTAGGTTGTGTTAACTGTATGGTTACATTATAACTGTACACTTATATCCTTTATATCACTGCTATATTTAGGTTGTGTTAACTGTATGGTTACATTATAAGTGTACACTTATATCCTTTATATCACTGCTTTATTTTGGTTGTGTTAAATGTATGATTATATTTTAGCTGTACACTTATATCCTTTATATCACTGCTATATTTAGGTTGTGTTAACTGCATGGTTACATTATAACTGTACACTTATATCCTTTATATCACTGCTTTATTTTGGTTGTGTTAAATGTATGATTATAATTTAGCTGCACACTTATATCCTTTATATCACTGCTATATTTAGGTTGTGTTAAATGTATGATTATAATTTAGCTGCACACTTATATCCTTTATATCGCTGCTATATTTAGGTTGTGTTAACTGTATGGTTACATTATAAGTGTACACTTATATCCTTTATATCACTGCTTTATTTTGGTTGTGTTAAATGTATGATTATAATTTAGCTGCACACTTATATCCTTTATATCGCTGCTATATTTAGGTTGTGTTAACTGTATGGTTACATTATAAGTGTACACTTATATCCTTTATATCACTGCTATATTTAGGTTGTGTTAACTGTATGGTTACATTATAAGTGTACACTTATATCCTTTATATCACTGCTTTATTTTGGTTGTGTTAAATGTATGATTATATTTTAGCTGTACACTTATATCCTTTATATCACTGCTATATTTAGGTTGTGTTAAATGTATGATTATAATTTAGCTGCACACTTATATCCTTTATATCGCTGCTATATTTAGGTTGTGTTAACTGTATGGTTACATTATAAGTGTACACTTATATCCTTTATATCACTGCTATATTTAGGTTGTGTTAACTGTATGGTTACATTATAAGTGTACACTTATATCCTTTATATCACTGCTTTATTTTGGTTGTGTTAAATGTATGATTATATTTTAGCTGTACACTTATATCCTTTATATCACTGCTATATTTGGGTTGTGTTAACTGTATGGTTACATTGTAACTGTACACTTATATCCTTTATATCACTGCTTTATTTTGGTTGTGTTAAATGTATGATTATAATTTAGCTGCACACTTATATCCTTTATATCACTGCTATATTTGGGTTGTGTTAACCATATGATTATATTTTAACTCTGCATTTCATTGCATTATAGGTCTGTAGGAAGTTACTAGGCTGTTGGCCCTGAGGCCCTTATAAGCCTAGCCAAAGGTGTAACCAATGTTTAGACAAGTCAGCACCTGATGCCCGTGTCCAGCAGGGACACAGGTGGAATCCCAAGGGTATATTTTCTGTTTCCCATCCAGTCATCCAGGTTGCGCTTAAAAAGGAATAATGAGATATTCTGCTTGACGTGGAGAGGGAGTCTATTCTACAGATGGGGGCGTCCCTGGGATAGAATTCTGTCCTTTCAACAAATCCTATTGATTTCACAGACCAAGCTGAGGTCAAGCATGAGGGTTACTTGCATAGAGCCTGACTTGCAGATATACAGTTCAGATATACACCTCATCAAGGTGAGGTCTGAGATTGCTTTGCATGCCAGACAATCCATTATTATATCCATTTATATCCGTTGATTATGATGCTCATTTGATTTGTTTGTCAATAACCTCATTATCAGATATTTGCATGTTTTTACGCTGTACCTCATAATTGTTGTTAACCTTGTTTTTATTTTTTGCTTAATGATGTTTAACCAGTATAACAGCACACTACCTTTCAGCTGTCAACTCATGTGGTGTATAAGCTTATTAGGACTGATGTAAATGACACCATGTCAGAGAGTGGTAATGGTCTTAAGTTATGGGGACTATTGCTAACATGCTTAGTCAATATCTTAATATGTATGTCGTGTTTAATATGTCTTTTATTAATGAACATGCTGGGTTAAAACAAGTTATAAATGGAAAAGGGAGGGCACAGGATTTCTGCAGTGCTTTATCCTGCAGTATTTAACATTCTGCCTGATGACACTGCCTATGGGATGTTTTGTTATAGAAAAATGATGAACTAGATAGACTATACAGCTAAGAGAACTCAACGACATTAAGTACTTATGTACACCGAATCATTAGGATATGCTTAAGTTTTAAAAATAAGTAATTTCATCTAATTTAAGCTGTAATGCACATTTAATGGACATCTAAAATGCATTAAGAAGACAGCTGCTTGTTTCCGTTATTATCATTTACTGCTGTGACATTTTTAGTTGATTTTGTTAACAGTATGAGTGCTTATTGAAAAGCTTTCTTACATTTTGACAACATTACTCAAAGGGGAGTTTGGTCTTTTACATTGTGATGCTGTTACAGACATACAAATGTTTCTGCATACCATGCACAGTAAAATGTGTCATCTCTGAACTTATACCTTAATTATTTCTTGTCAAGGCTGTTTCATTTTTTCTAGTCTTGTGTTTTTATTAAGAGGGAGCATATTCCACTGTAAGGCACTAGTTTCTCAAACAGGCATGTGAAATCACATTAATGCATGCTTCCCTTGGGACTGGGAACCACTTAGTTTATTTAAAAAACAAATTGTCTCACTAGTAATACAGTTCCATTATAAAACTGATTTTCATGTCTTCCTTAACAAAACCTGGCGGTAGAATTTGCCTCTAGAATTTAAATGCTATTTGTTTAATTTTTATACCTATTGCTAGAAGTAATCAGCGAGTCTCAGGAATTTAAACTTCTGTACCATGTGATAATAAACATATGGATGTATATAAGCCTTAAAAGAAAAATAAAATACAGACAGAAATCCAGAAACATAAATTATTTAACAAATAAGGAGTTTACTACATGTCCATGTGCTTTCAAAATTTCTTGTAACTTGTAAATAAAGTCAGAAACATGCAAAAACTAGTGTTTATTTCTTTTTATTTCTGAAATATTTTAAATGACCATTACCTGACTTTGTATCTAGTAATAGTGTGTAATAGTGGTATTGCATATAATTAGTCAGTCACTGATGATGAAACTCTGTTTCAGTAAGCTTAAGACATCTGCCCTTTTTAACCACTGGTAAATCTATACAGATAGCAAAAGGTTATTTAGTTATCAAAGCAAAATCTAGAAAATTTGGATATGAAAGCCAGTTATTCTAAAGATTAACATAGGGCATAACAGTGGGATTAAACCAACACAGTCTGCTCATTTTAGAGGAAATTGGATAAAGAGGATACAAATGCCTCTAATGGTATTTGTAGCCAGGATGCAAATACAATTTTTGTCATGTTAGCAAATGTACCGCAGGAAGCACCTGAAACCTA